>NC_050531.1:13641360-13648954 GCF_002922805.2 Oryzias melastigma
ATTGAGTCATAACAGTGTTATGTTATGTTGGTCTATATTCATAATATTTTTTGATTATTTTACATTAGAAAGCACATACAAGTTCCTTTCTAAAAGAAAATACAACCTGTGTCATAACTAACTTATTTTTTTTTAAATCATTTTTATTTTAAGCCAAAGATCCAAAATGGGCAGATAATAAAACCACACGTGGCTCTGGAGCCTATAAGGTTGCAGAAATGTAATGAGTGCCTAAATATTAACAATATAAGACGTCAAATTAACATATTTTGTATAACATTTGATTCAAATTTAAATAAAAACAAACATTGACTTATTTTTCTAATTCCTTTGCATGCAAACTGCAATTAGATGCTTTGGTTTGTTCATTATAGCACAATGCAAGTACTAAGATTAACACATAAACATATACGACCTGCAAAGTACACAACAGACACGAAAAAAAAATAAACAAATAAGTATACGGCAATGAAAACATTCCTTGTCAGAGCTCCAGGGTGACACGAGTCTCACAAAATAACAGACTGGATAACATATTTACTCTGGGTCTCCAACATGAAGAGGAACCCCGTCAAAGATTGCACTCAGCGCTGGCTTTTATCCTTGCAGGAATCTCAATAACTTCTATCATATTTCATTTTCCACACTGGTGATTTTTTTAAGATCTGAGTTTGTGTTTCTTTGCAGCCTGATATCCAGCATGCAACGCTTCAGTGACACAGATAACTGGATATTCTTGTGTGGTCTAATTTCGCGGAAAAACCTTGACTTTGTTAGGTCTCGGCCGGCTATGCAAATTGAGAGATGATAAAGTAATTCTGGACTCCAACAGAATTTTTGCGACTTAAAGGCTATGTATTCTGCCACATTTCAAGCTAGCACTCTACTTTCATGGTATATTTAAATAAGCAACTTTGCATATTAATGCTGAAAAGTCGATGAATTGCCAGACAGTGTTTTATTTTTCCAATTATATTGATTTTTCATGATATACAAAGAAGCACAATTATCTATAATTTGAAACTTGGCCGTGACAAACGGCTGCAAAATCAGCGAAGTGAAGCAAAAGAAATAAAATGCATGCTGGGGAAAAACAAACACTGTCACGCATGAAGTCCTTTACTTACTGCACTTTGCATCAATGCCCACCCACAGGCAAATGCTCAGCACTTTCACCTTCCTTGAGAGCAGTAAGATAACGCCAACAGGCTCGTGCAATGAGACTCAGACAGAGCAGATCCCTCATTTCCCAATTCATCCTTCCTTTTTTAAACTTAAATCATACAGTTGTTTTATCTAGATTAGTGTTTACCTCAGGTCTCGGTAAACAGAGCAGCTAGCTGTCACAGTGGGCTTTGTTGGTATTATGAGGTGAAAGAATTTACACAGTCAGAAGCACAAACAGAAATATACACCGAGACCCAGATGTACACAAACTCCATTGTTGGCATGGTGGAATAATTTCACACAGCGCGGTGTAAAAAGAGAAGAAGAAGAAAAAAAAAGATTCATAGAGACAAAGAGAGGGGATGGAGGTGAGGGGATTTGGAAACAGAAGAAGAAACCTGCCACCTAAATAGACACAAAGGCTGACAGGAGGGAATGAGGGAGAACTCTGTGTTTAGACCGAAAGCAATGGGAGAACACACTTCAGACGCTGGTTGAATGCCTGTGCCTCCTCTCCCCATTATCACTGTCAAACATTCTCTACCTGCAGAGGTGTGATGTAGCGATGGAGAGAGGAAGCTGCGCTGCTGAGAGCATGATGGAGGAGTGTTTCTAATTTGAGTCAGGACCCCTGGGAGGCATCACTGCTATTTGGTTTTCACTCAGAGAAAAAACAATTAGATTTACTCGCAAGATCACAAGTGGTCAAAACTGGAAATTTACTTGGCAAGAAAATAACATAAAGGGATGATTTCAAAGAACAAATAGCTGTCATGGGAATTCTAGACAGCTATTCCTTTTTTTTACTGTGTCGTTGACAAATTATTGCTTCTGTTTTACTTACGAAAAGAGTCAAAGAAAAGACATTCTGGGATCATTTTATGATCTATATTAATAATGTTCCCAGTAATCTTTTAATTTTATCCAAAAAAAAAAAAACGGTTGTTGTCTAGGACATAGTTTCTAGGGCTGAGGATTGTTGGTTAGTTAGCGATCCGATTCCATTCACAAATCAAGCTGAATGCTTTATAAATTGAACCACGATTCTAACATTTTAGTATAATCTTAGTTGCGATGTGTGTCACGTTTTACTGGATGTATGAACATTGAAATTGTATGTATTAAATCACCATCATTTATACTTTTATTTAGTAAAGGAGATCAAAATCAACAAACTTGATAAAAACAAAGATTTAGATAAAATAAAATGGTGTTTGTCAATTTAAACTTTTTTTCTAATCAATCTTCTGGTTAAGTTCCACAGTACATAAATATGAAAATCACTATTGTCTTAGATCATTTAACTACAGAACCTGAATATGTTCTCTACAGTTTTTCCATCCTCAAAGTTCTGCATCACTTAACATTCAAAGTATTATATTTTGGTGCAAATCCGGTATAAAAAGTAACTTTTTTTTAACTATTACTATACTGTATTTCACTACACTTTGCTATATTTGAAAAAAAATCACAAATTAGCAATCTGGGACGTCGCAAATATTCATACTCAAATTTTTGGGAGCTGATCAAGTGCTTGGATACTCGTTACAGTCCTAATAGTTTCTGCAGAGCGGCAGAACTTGTCCTGACTTCCCATCATCCCACTAGCTTACAGCCCCTCACAACCCCAACCAAATATTCCCTCATATTGGATCAATCCAGTTGCACAGTTTTGAGCCAAACATCAGCTCAGATGAGGAAAACTAAGCTGTACTTGGATGTATTTGTCTCCATCAGAATCGAGCTTCTACATCGCACCTACAAGCTTTTGTAGGCCTGGGCAATAAATTGATAACGATATATATCGCGATATAACCTTTTCTCCATAGAAAAATGAGTCTATAGAGATAAACTTTTACTTTGAAGGGTTAACACTCTCCAGTTAACAAAATTAAGAAAAAAAATTAAGAAAATTCAATATCGCACAGCAGTAAGGTTTTTTTTAAATGGCATATTTGCATCGGCTCCTAATTCACAACAATTTGAATAAAGAAATACTCAAAAATGCAATTTTAAGTTTAATTTTCCTTATATGTGTCCTTCAATCTGAAAAACACTTAAACATTGGAGTGGGTCTTTAAAACATTGCAGAAATAGCGCTATCTTGCAAATATGAGGATTTTTTTTCATAGATTCATCACCATAAAAACCTTTTTCTTCTTCATTCAAGTGTGATACTGACAGCAACTCTGCTTTTTAAGGGTCTCAAAAGGAATTGAGAGTTTTTCAAAAATGCTGTTTGAGGGCTTCTCTCCTGAAGGAGAAACAGAAAAGTCAAGGAGTTTGACAAAAGTTACACAACACATCTACTTCTGGAAACAAAGTGCCAATTAAAATGTTTTCCTTTTTGTCACATCGGGCTCAGAAAGTGATTGGCCTCATCATACCTGGCAGTCTAGTTTATCAGTATTCCAAACAGAAATTCAGATCAAAAGGAATATTGGTTGGAGTTCCTGTGGGCATATCAGTACTTGAGTGTGAGTGGGCATTAAGGGTCTTATTTTAGTAAGCTCACTTCCACTGGGACGTATGAGGAAATGACTATAATATGCTTGTGCATCTCTGCAGCTGGAAAAGAAACCTCAACACGGCTAAATATTAACACCACAAAGAGGAATTCTGTGAATAAAAAAATAAAATAAAATAAAAAGTTGGCATTTTATCTTTCTTTTTGTGAACTTGAGTTCTAATTAACTGCCATTGATGGGGTCAAAATTTTCTTTTCTTACCTCTGCTTTTCTTAATCCACTTTTAATTTAAGCTTATGGTCATTATTCAGTGGCAGCAGGTTCGATAACAAGTGCTTAAAGCTTAATTTCCTGCAAGCCGCTTCACGGAAAGGTCAAGATCCCTCTTCTGCATTAGAGATATAAAACCCACTGACCTTAACTTCAGCATCCTCGTGGAAGAATACGTCTTGAGCAAAGAGCTATTGCAGGATACTTGACATTATTTACAGGAGTGGCTATTTATGGAAAAATAACTAAAGGCTTTCCACAACTTTTGGGCAGAAAAAAAGTGTTATTTGCCTTAAACCGGTAAACAGAGTAAAGCCAAAATGACCGAAAATTATAAAAAGATTACAAAACTGGATTACACCAGATACAACTTCAGTTCTAGTCGATGGATTTCTATATTATCGATAGAGTTGTTTCTGCCAGTGTGCCAACACAGGCAGATCTGCAGGGTGACTGAGTTGCTAAGCTTTAGAAGAGGGGAAACGTAATGAGATGTGGTGAAAAGAGAATATATACAGTATATCTGCTGGGCTGACATTTTCCCATAATCCCTCTCAAACGCCAGTGGTGGCAGCAGGCAGAGCAGCACACAGACTGAGGGAGGAAGAGGAAGAGGAGGAGGAGGAAGAGAGGTGGAAATCCTCTATTCGCATAGATTTGTTGAGTAGCTGACATATTCACAGTTAACATTTTTACTTTTACAGTATCGTAAACTCTATTTAAGTAAAAGGTTGGTGTGAATGTTGGCTTTATTCTGTCTGTGTCCGTCCTTCGATCACGAGGCCTCATTTTTTTAGATGAAGCTCTGTGGCATTGACACACACACACAGGTCTGCTGCCATCCCAAGGTCACAAACACCTACAAACACACACACACAAACAGATAGGCCACCTCAGAAAAAGGAAAATAACTACAATGGGCAATTTAGCCAGAACAGGCAGGGATGACGACCAGGACACAGATGCATGTGAGCACTCAGACACACACACAAATGAACACGCAAGCACACAGCTGTGCCTCAGGGCCAAGGTTCTGGCAATGCATCATTACCCTCCCTTGGAGGTGATTTCATATCCCAGCATGCATTTCTTATGTGTAGAGGAAATTACCCCAGGGCCGTGCTGAGAGCCAACAGAGTGTGCCTCCTTCCCTCCGACTGTCTCACCCTTTCCCTTTCTTCAAATCCCTTGTTCACCGTGACTGTCACACCCCGCTCCCCTCTCTGCTCTCCCCGACTCTGTCACACAGTCGTCCACAATATCCTTATATCTTACTCTCAGTGTAGCTTTTTTTCTTTATTAATATTTTACTGGAAAACCAATTGACTTTATTGTTCTACAGGTTTATCTGAATATTTTTCATATAAATTAACCATTTTAAAACAAGAAATGGAAAGATCTGTGTGTCTCTCCATTATAGAACACACACATAGTTTTAAAAAAAATGAATTTTGAAAAATTGGGCTGCTGAGGTGTAGAGGTCAACCAAATAAGCATGTCCCCACCAACCAAAGTTACTTTTTCCCATTATACAAAACTAATAAAAATAGCCAATAACCTCAAGTTCTTTCATCTAACATGATCATTTTCCTGTTCACCTAAATAAAATAAATATGAGGAAAAAAAACTTAAAAAAAATAATGTTAAATCAAATGAAGAATGGTAGAAAGAGTACAGAGCAAGAAGATATTTCGAAGAGTCACATTGTCCCGTTACGGGATTAAAACAACCTAGGTGACAAATTAATTTCAAATAATTTTGGGGATTTCACGTTAAAGGTGGGAAAATATCAGAGGTTTCTATAAAGAACGGTCAAAAACACTCATGAATAATCCAGCTCTCTTTTAGGTATTATCCTCAGATGTTCTTGCAGGTTTCCTGTGTATGAAAGGAGGCAATCTAATCCAAACAACTGCTTCTACAGGATCAATAAAGTAGTGCTGCTGAATGTACGCCTCTGATAAACTCATCAGCCATTGATATTTTTAAAAGTACAGGTTCTGAATGCTATAAAGCTTTGTTTGTGTGGTAACTCAAAATCAAGAGTCATCTGTCAGATAAGTGTTGTCAAATCATTTTACAAATACAATTGAGTTTTCACTTCTAAAAAGGAAAAACAAATACAATTAGACTCTAAATAATATAATGATGTGTGTGTGATATGTGTGGCTTTAAAGTTCCCATTAAGTTTGATAAAAAAAAACAAAAAAAACAGACCTCTTCATAGCAAGAAGCAGAGCAGTGGATGGCTGATAAGTTCCGTCTGCAGCCACAGAACAATTGACTAGGTTTACGCCAATATTCCAATCGCATCCAGACCAAGCTCATATCCTGAATAACACGTTGCCATGTAAACACACTTGTTTTATCACTTTATCTTGAGAAAGGTCATACTATAGAAAACCAATTATCAAGCTAAGATAACAACTCATTTGCAATAACACTGAAGCTTTCAAGTGCTTCTCTTATTTTCTAAAAGTTGTTTTTCTATTATCTAACAAGGCAGGCTAATACAGTGTATGGCTATATTTATAAAACCACTAAAAAACAGGCTTGTTCATTTCAACTTTCCATATATTAGCAAAAGTAGATCGACAATTGCCATAAAAGTAGTAATTTCACTGGCCAGAATAGGAGTTGTTAAGAAAAAACAACATACTGAGGAATTTGTAATAGCATGGAAATGTAAACATAAATATTCCTGTAGCTGAAACGTTATTAAAAGTGATCTAGAGAATTATCTTATCCAGCACATGGATAACTTAAAAAAAGAAGCAGCAGTGATACCAGTTAAGCAGAATAAATGCTGACTGTTTGTCTCTCTCCATGGTGCTGAAATGCTTGTTTACAAGCTTCAGTATTGCTGTGGTTTATTGTCTGTACTTTGATCTTTGCACAAGATTTTGTTTGCGTTTTTTTCTGTATTTCTGGCCAAAATATCAGATTTGATTTAGCAAGTCCTGGTGAAGTCTAGACCTCAACCCAACTGAACTCCAGTGGTGAGACTTTACAAGATCTCTCTGAGATCCAATACACTAAATCTTTATTGTATTAAAGCAATGCTGTAAAGAAAGTACACAAAAATGCCTCAAGTGTTCTCAAAAATAAACCAAGAGACTGATAGTCAGACAGGAAATGCCTTCTTTATGTTATTGCAGCTTTAGGTGGACCTACGAGGTATTGAATTATGGAAGTTCTTGCTTCTTTGTAGCTTCTTTCTACCTTAATAAATAATGACACACTAAAAAAAAAAAGTTCTGTCTTACAGTTCATCTGATGTATAATATATATTTTTTCCAGCAAGTAGACCCACTGTAATTAAACATTGATCTCATGATTCTTATTTTTCCCCACAATCCATTGTAAAAGCAACACTGAATGAAGCGTAAGACAATTATTAATATTTTACATGCAAATGAGCAACAGTTGTTACTAATGAGTCGTGTGGTGTTTCACCTTGTTAAATATAGTTTATACTTTTCCTCTATATTTATGATTATAGTAAATAGCAATACAAAGCTTATTTTTATGATTACCATCTTGATTTTCCAATAAAAGTATAAGCAAATATTGTCAGATTAAATTTAAAAGGAGGCATTACCAGTTTATCAGCTTTAACGTTTACTGTCTCTCTCCATGGTGCTGAAATGATGTTTCCAAGTTTCAGTGCTATCATGTCTAATCTGTAC
>NC_050531.1:13649308-13657632 GCF_002922805.2 Oryzias melastigma
AGTAAGTAGGTTTCCCCTTTTCTTTTATCCCACCACAATTTATTCTCTTTTATGTAATGTTTGTGGTATGTTTTGCTTTATCAATGTAACTTTATGGCAATTTTCTTGTACTCTATTTTTATCTTATTTTTTAAATGCTTTTAATCTGTCATTGTACACCACTTCACATCTGTATGGACAATTTAGTGCTTTATAAATTAAGTGTATTAATATTATTATAAGATGTGCAATTGAGAATATGGAGAAAAAGGGGAAAATATTTGTTTTAATATTTGAATTTACAGTTTAGATTTGTATTCCAAGTAGTAAAATTATTTAAAATAAATAATTTAATGACCTTTTTTGTAATCTTGAACTTTTACACGTTTTTTTTTTTGTATTTTTGTATTTGTATTTTTTTGCTTTACTTGTTCAGCTTAATCTGACATAAATTGGAAAAATTACAAGTCAATTTGCTTTGAAGATTGATAATAGACACCATGGAATAATCATTTACTCTTTGAGTATCCCTCATGTGTCAGTGTTGATGCAACAATAACATGAGTAACCCCAAAACCCAAAGAAAATAAGATTCTTTTTTCCTCAAAACATGGCAGAAATCTTCACAAACAATAACTGAAAACTACATAGTTCACACAAACGGTCCACAAAATCAAGGACAGTCTTGTTCCAGCAAACAACAATAGTAGAGTTTGTCTCCAGATCACTTGAGATGAACCTCTTGGTCCTTAAAAGCTACAAACTGTGAGTGCGATTGCATTTGTGTCTGAGGAAATCCACTATTTTGATCTGAATTCTATCGTGTGGTCAAGACCTAAAACTCATCACACACACATGTACTCATCAGCACACACTTACAGGCTCTTATTTCTTTGCTCTCCACGGAAACCAAGCATTTGATGTGAAGTAACAGACAAAGCATATCTAACACACAGCAGTGCACTGATGTAAACAGAGAATGCTCACAAGAGAGGAACAAAGGCACTATTGATCTCTCTTATAGTTGTACACATAAATAAACCCAAGTGAAAACAACAGCAATCAAGGCATAAAAATCTGTTCCCTCACCATTTGACTTTTTTTTTTTTTCTTGAGACACACGATTACATGTCATTGTCCTTTGGAGTATGTGACACATTGCTCTAAATTAGTCACGCTCTACCTCATATGTGAAGATCAAGCACACACACACACATGCACACAGTCACCACTGGCCACTTCAGACTCTCAACAGCTGGAGTGACATTTTTGGGCTGTGAGCCAGCGGATCCTGACAAACACAAAGCAGTGACAATGACACGTCAGACCAGATCATATCAAAGTTCTGTAAATAGCAATTTCATGTCAGCGCCACAATTATATCCAGCAGATTATGGACAACAGGCGGCCTTACTTTTATAAATGCGTTTATTTCATCTCATGCTGCAATTACTTCACTACTTCATGCGTTTTGGAAAGGAAGCACTTTTGAAAGCTACATTTTTTATGCATATATCTGGAGTGATCAAAAAATACTAAAGTTGAATTACCTGCGATAATGTTAGTGTTCATGTATTTTGCTGAAAATGCAAAAGCCATTTGCAAAATGTAAAATTGCTAAAAACTTTGTTAAAGAACTATGAAAGCACGCTAAAGTTGACTTAAATTTCTGAAAAATTTGTAGTAAAATTGCTTAAAAATCCCTAATACATGCCAATTTTGCAAACATATTTAGTGTGTTGCTTAAATAAGAGCTAAACTCCAAATTAGCCCCCAAAAAACCTTAGCAGATGCTAAATTTGCCAAAGAAATCTAGCTTGTTACTTAAATACTATAGCTAAACTCCAAAATAGCCTAAAATTATTCAGTAAACTAAATTAGTCAAATATGTTAGCCTGTTGCTAAAATGTTAGCTAAACTCTAAATGAGCCTAAAAATCCTCAATAGATTACAAAAAAAACAGCCAAAAACCTTAGCATGTTGCTAAAATAATAGCTAAACTGATTTTTTTTAAATTACTATAAAAGATTAAAACAAAGCCCATGAATATATTTAAATGCTTATGGTTAATCTACTTAAAATATTGAAATTTGAGGACTTTCTGATTCATTTCCTATATTTTGCTCAACATTTCGAAACAATAAAGTTTATGAATACCCAAAAAAAAAAACAGTACAGTCAAGCTGAACATTATGACATTTTCAAATTCAGTATTTTAAGTAGGTTAGCAAAAAGTCTTTAAATATATTTATGAGTTATATTTTTCATCTTTTCAAGTGATTTTTAAAAAAATTGGATTTACCTTTTTTTCTGGAAAATGTGGATTTACCTAATACTTTAGCAACATGCTAAATAATGTTTTAGACTAATTTGGTATCTACTGTGGTTTTTATAGGCTAATTTAGCTTCTATTTTAGCAACAGGCTAACGTTTTTGACTAATTTAGTTTACTGATTAATTTTTACCTATTTCGGAGTTTAGTTAGTATTTAAGCAACCAGCTAGCTTTTTGGCTCATTTTGTATCTACTAAGGTTTTTTGGGCTAATTTGGAGTTTAGCTCATATTTAAGCAACACAGTAAATATTTTTAAGTGATTTTACAACAATTTTTCAGAAAATTAGGTCAACTTCAGTGCTCTTTAAAAGTTCTTAAATTGAATTTCCAGTCTTTTAGCAAATTTAGCATTTTGCAAATAGCTTTTGCATTTTCCCTTCAGCAATTGAAGTGAATTGCATCACCACAGTGACTGGATTCAGCAAAAGCATTCACACTAGCATTATTAAAGGTAATGCAGCTTTTCTAGTTATGGTTAGTTATTTTGTTTAAGGCTAACTACACAAGCAAATCCATTCCCACAGTGGAAACAGCTACATCTTCTTGTCTTTAATCAGTTTTTTCCTTCCTGTCAGCCTTAACCAAAAGCCCCCTGGGCAAAGATATTCTCTCTTTATGATGTTTTGGACCCTCTGAATTACATACTATTCTCACCAGCTTTGAAACAATAAGCAAAGCCGCCTCCTCTATGCTCCCTAACTCCCATCTCCCCTCAGTTATTGCTCATCTTTCTCTCCCTAATGTCTGGCAGAATCCTCTTCCTTCTTTCCTTTTCACTCTCTGTCTCACGCTTTATCATCTTCCCTAAACTAAAGTTTGTTTGTGCCGTCTTTTCTCACTTAGCATTCTCAATTTCCCTTTCATTGTTCCCTCCATTTTTTTTTTTCTATTTCATTAGTTTCGCCTTTATCCTCCAGCCTTCTGCACGTTTATTGGTTCAGTTAGTGGGTGCTCATCAATTCACTCCTTACATTGTTTTTAGTATTCATTTTAACAAGGAACCCCAGTGGGAGTGAGGTTCCCCTTTCACTGTGACTTCTTAAAGGGGAAGACAAACAACACTAGAGACAATCATCGGAAAAAACACTTCTCTCCATTTATCCCTTTTTATTTTATTTTTATTCATCTGGTTTGGTCTGCATCGCTCCCCTTTTCTCCTTTAGCTTGATTAGTTCTTACCCTCTCCTTCCTGTTTCTCTTCCCTCCATGTTTTCTCTCCTTCCTCACACCCTTTAGGGGTTAGGTTTTCTCTTTGTTTCATTGTCATCACTTCAGCTTAACAGGCTCCGTCTGCTGCAACTCCACTGGCCTCTAGTTCACACATGCACATTTCTGGGAAAGATGCAAATTAGACATAAAACACACTCTTAAAATATCTATTTGTACGGCGTCATCCTGAATAAACATTTTGTTCTTTTTCCTCTGTTGCGAACACACATTAGTCCACACACACACACGCAACCTCTGCACTCACTTAAAGCGTGTCTTGTCTTTAATAGCTGCTAACTCATTTCGCACTTCATGTTAGCTCAGCTAGATCCAATTACAGCAAGTGAGAGATTGAAGTTTGAGTAGGAGGCCATTTAACCTTCTAACAAAGAGAGATGTAACAAATGGCTCCTGTTCAGTAATATTAACTACACTAAGATGATTGTGCAGAGAAAAGTGAAAGTTTAGACACCCCTTCTGCAAACAGTCAGTAAAAGGTAATTATTTTATTTATGGATATAAAAACAGCCTGTTCAGCTATATAAAATATATATATATCAATGTGTTTAAGTATTGTCCTAACAATTATAACCCTCAAAGCAGCAACTAAAGCTTTCTGAAAATTATGCTAATTGCACGGCACACAAAGTCAATAAAGGAGAGCAAATGGTTTCCAGGTAGAGGTTTTTCAATATATTATTCCAGTCCAATTAGGAGAAAGTATAAAAGGTGAAAAGTGATTAGCTTTCAAAGAAAACTGTGGAAAAAAACTCTCTTGTAACTAAAATCTTCAAGCAAAGTGGTGTAATCAGTGTCATTTTATTAATACCAGTGGAAATGATAATTAACCTAAACTAACAAATATAACATACAAAAGTAAACTTTTTTTTGTTTTAACTAACAGTTTTTCCATTTTCTACTCAAATGAGAGTTTACTTAGAAGAGAGTCATTTAACTTGAACTGTTTTTATGGTCATTTATATGAAACTATTATGATTTTCTTCTTAAAAAATAATAAAAAACAATAAAACTTGTGTTTGTTAGATTATTGTGGTGTAAAAAAAGGGTATGATTTTAAATGTTGCACCTTTGGAAAGTCTGTTTATTTTCTTATATGTGAGGAGGAAGCATTTGTGGAGCTGAATATGCAGTTATTGTGAAGTTTGTACTCTTAGGTTTGGTTTTCTTCGGCTCATTCATGTTTTCTTTTGTAATTTTGTCTCAGCTTCACCTGGTTTATTCTGCTAATTATCTACATTTGTGTTCGGGTCATTCAGTCATTTTGTTTCTTTCTTTCTTCATAGTTTTTTCTACATGTTTAAGTTCTGATGATTTTGTCAAGTTTGTTTGTTATTAAAAGTGTTTTAATTGTGGTAATTCTCTCACCCAATCCATGCCAAATAAAGGTTTTCCTGCAGCTTTGGACCAAACCAGGCCATGTTCTCCTTATCCTATATGCTGGGGCTGGTCTTGTCCATAAGAACATCTGCCAAACCTCTTTCCATCTCCTTTCTCTACTTAGGGTCACTTACACCCGATTGGATGCAGGAACCCAAAACAGCTTTCAGGTTTGTTCTTCATCCTCCCAATGGACATTTGCTATTTTTTAATTCGATTTTTAACTATATGCTATGCTTCAAAAATAATCATTTGATTAAAGTGAGATTTATATTGGTAGATTTTCTTTAAATGAGCACAAAAAAACTGACAATGTGGTGAGAAAAACTGTCTTAAACTCCCATTTTAAGCAAAACATTCTAGTCATTAAGAAATGTTTTCTCAAACTCATTATTTTGCTATAGAAAAACTTTCTCCATACGATTATTTTTCTTGCAAGAAAAAAAATGGCTATTTTTCTTGAAATAAGACTCTTTTTACTTACTTAAGATTCTGTCTCTATTTTCTGTCAGTTTTAGTGCTGAGTTTCAGCTTCAGCTTCGTCTGGTCCTCATCCTTTGTTTCTCCCGTTGTTCACAGTTTGTCAAAGTTTAGAAGTTTTGTTGCCATTAACTTCTGCCTTTTGAGTTCAACAATATCAATTCTCAAGAAGCATCAGTCAACGTATTTTTTTATTTCCTCTATTTAAATACTGAAAAAGGCTTTCCATTGTGACAGAAAGTTGTTTGCAAAGAAACATTTTCAAACAAAATAAACTCCTTTAGAGCTGATTTTATCATATTTTAAAGATACTTTCTTGTGCTTTTTTTGTTGAAATGTATTAAAATTAAGTAGATCTACTTAAAAGCAAAAATATATATATATATATTTTCATAGCTGGAAATAAATTGAGGCATTAAGAGGTTAAATGTTTCATCCAATAATTAATATGTCTGTTTAATGATATTGAAAATCAAATCAGCTATCAGTTTGGTCTTTTAGTAATAATGTGTTATATTAGTAGAAAATATGTTCTGCACATGTACTACTCATAAATACATTTACATGGTCCTGTCATTAAATCAACAGTAACTTTGGCAAAAATATATATATTTAAATATATATTTGTGTTTTATGTGAAGCAATGACAAGTATCCAATTGCAATACCATTTCCATTAAATAGTTCATTTGCATTTAATGTCATTATAAGGTTAAAAAAGTGACACTGAATCTGGCCCTCTTTGCTAAATGTTTGGACACCCTTGGTCTATTTTTTTAAATAAATAACAGAAATTAGTTAATAGAATTATATAGGACAATAGATTTTACACCAATACCAATAATAGGTGATATATTGCAACAAGATTGTGTTTTTTTTTCTTGTAAAAAACAGATCTACAAACTGTTTCCGATATTAATCTTTCCCTAGTGCCGATTCTGAGCTGTAAAGCTTGTAGTCTTTTAATTTTCTTGTTCATTTAAACAGGCAGGCTTATTTACAGTGTTTGCTCTTGGATGGGCCACTTCCTCTGAAGCAGTGAAGTGTACTCTTACAGAGCCACATAAAGTGTTTCAATTTAGCACTGCCACTTTTTCAATCACTCTCTCAAAAGCTACCTGTCATGCACTTTATCTCTGCTGCTTCCTTTTAGCACACAATATAAAATAATCAAACATGTGGGGGAAGATTTTTTTTTTTTTTAGGTGGCATTTTTTTTTAGGAACAAAAATGCTTAGAAAAAAAGTTACATTTTAAGTGGAACTTTCACTATTTACTTTGAAATGTAAAAAAACACACTAGCTTTACAAATCAATACCAATCATGACCGTATCTTGAGTGCAATATATCTTTAGGGGACATTTGTAGGAAGATTAAATATTAATTTGACCGTGTGCTTGCAGTTCAATCTCGTCTCCTTTGTCTCTGCTGTTCGTTTGAACAATCCTCTTTCTCCTGTTCTTTCATCCTTTTCAGGCTCTCCGTTTCCATTCTTTTCACCATTTCTCTGACTGATAGCTGCTTCCAAGACTTGATCCCATGTCTCAGCCTCTCTCCCTCTGTAATTAAAAGAATTATACATCAAGAGTCCTGTGAAATGTATATCAATAGAAATGGGAGAGCAAGCTTTGCTTAATTCTAGAGACAAGAGGATGGAAGTGATCACAGCCCAGCGGGGCTCTTTGACGCTCAGCTTGAAACTGAGGTTGGTGAAAGGGGCCTATCATGTGACTGGTGCGTGACTGGAGTGGTGTGTGTTTTATTTGACATTTTATCTTTACATGCAATCGTAAAACCTGCTCTGGACAGAGAAGATTAAAGGGAATTCATCAGAGGGACTGAGATGTACCTGAAAGTTTGGGATCATTTTGTGCAAAGATCGAAAATAGGACATAAAACATAACTTTAATTTAAAAAGGCGTGCTATTTTAGGGCTTTTCTACTGTAAACGTTATTATAAAAAGTAGAAGAAATTGTTAAATCGAAAATGAAACAAATTTTAGGCTTGAATGCTTTCTAATTAAAACAGAAAAAAAAACTTCAATGCATTCCAGTGGAAGTTAGAAATGTTAAAGTCAAATGTTTATGCCTGGGGGGCTTGTACCAAACACACTGTAGAAACTTTAGCAAGGTAGTGAGTGAACTTGAATCCCACAGCATTCTTCAGACTACACAGTATATTTTACAATATATAGATAAGATATATATAAAAAATCAAATACTTTTTGCTTAGTGTTGGTAAGATTTTTGTAAAATAAGTAGTGATGTCCTTCTCTTTTTAGACAAAATGTAATCTTAGAATGACTTATATTTATTTGTTTTTTATTTTTTGGTGGTCTAATAATATTTCTTAAAATATACGTGATGTAAAAAAGTTGTATGCATTTACAACATCTATCCTTATCTCACATTTAAAGATAATGATGTTACTAAATGGAATAAAATTATCATTATTATTTATTTAGTAAATTTTGAGTAAAAATATATTTTTCATGAGAGATATTTCTTAAAATAAAATGTTTTAAGATCAATTAACGTCCAAGAGGTGGTTTCATCGTACTGCAAAGTTAGAGTGTAGAGTCTAGATGGTTCGGTTGAGGTCAGTGGCAGAGGTAGAGCATTTTGAAGACTTTGGAAGGGTGGTAAGAGGGAACAGAAGAGTTGTAGCCCAGACAGGCCGGCATACACAATACAGGGGCTGAGCAAATATTTTGAGGGGCTCAAGAAAATAAAATATTGCTTTTCTTATTTTTGCGATGCTAAAAGACGATTTTAGAGATGATTTATTTCCTAATTTTTGTCAATGATGATGCTAATATTGACTCAAAAATTGCTGAGGGGCACCTGCCCCCCTATAGCTCCACCCCCAGTTGGGGTAAAGCTGGGCAAAACTAGAGAAAGTTAGCATCCAGTCATTGAGATTT
>NC_050531.1:13658029-13665672 GCF_002922805.2 Oryzias melastigma
AGTGTTGAGTCTAGAGTCTAGATGGTTTGGTTGAGGTCAGTGGCATTTTGAAGACTTTGGAAGGGTGGTAAGAGGGAACAGAAGAGTTGTAGCCCAGACAGCCCAGCATACACAATACAGGGGCTGAGAAAATATTTTGAGGGGCTCAAGACAATAAAATATTGCTTTTCTTATTTTTGCGATGCTGAAAGAAGATTTTAGAGATGATTATTTCCTAATTTTGGTCAATGATGATGCTAACATTGACTCAAAAATTGCAGAGGGGGCAGCTGCCCCCCTGTAGCTCCACCCCTGGTTGGGGTAAAGTTGGGCAAAACCAGTGAAAGTTAGCATCCAGTCTCTGAGATTTAGTGTTTTTAGTTCATGCACTCTACTTTAGAGCAGAAGTTAAGTGGTCCATCATGAAGTTGCTATGGAAACAGTCATTTCCAAATTCAGAAACATTACACTGAGACTATGGAAGAAGCTTAGGAGTATTTCTTTACCTCATTAGAAACTTTTTCTTTTTGTTTCTGTCTTTGACTCAAAGTGTCCGCAAGCTTTAAAGGAAGTGTAAGCTGCCAGTTCTGCTGAGGCATGAATTTAAAGTGATGTGAGCAGCAGATGGAACAGAGCCCAGAAATGGTTTTAGCTTCTTTTGTGTAGAAGATTATAGTTTGGGGAAAAAAACCCGACTTAGATTATTCACTACCAATGTGCTGGTGGAGCCAAACTTTGGAATTGCTTTGTACCTGAAGACTCCCTCCTGTATGTAACAACAATGCAGTCAAATGTCATCTGTCTGTTAAAAGTGCTTTTAAGCATTCAGTTATGTCGTGCATGCTACGGTACAATAAACCTGTCAGAAGACAAATACGTGCAGGTGCACATAATACACTCTGCTTCACTCTTTCCTCCCTACCTGGGGTCTTTTTGAATCGAGTCAATGGAGGGTGAACGCTGAAGGCTGCCTTCAGGCGGCAGGGCTGGACCGGACTTGCTGTACGGAGACTCCACCACCGATGGGCAGTACTGCAGGGTGCGGTAGGGGTCTGCCACATAAGGGTCCGAGCCATACACATCTCCACTTCCGCCACTTCCACTGGAGGTGTAGCCCGGCCCCACGGTGGCATAGTTGTTGGTCCCTCCACGGCTGTAGCTTCCTGTCCCTGTGCCGTGACTTCCTGTGCGCTGCAAAGGGGCGGAGTCAACACCAGGGGAGGAGGGTGCTAGGGTAGGAAGGTAAGGACAGAGGACATAACTTAGGTCATGGACCTGGTTATGGACACGTACAATCAGGTCTGAACAAGAGAGTGGACAGGAAGTGAAGGAACACAGGAAATGGTGCAAAAATCGATGCAGGAAAAAGGTGAAGAAAGATGGAAGGTAAATAAATTAAACATGGTACATGAAGAATAAAAAAACTTTTCAGTTATAGAAAAATAAATATTTTAAGATTTCAGATACACGAAGTTTTGGAATTACACAGCAAAAGCTCTGAATGTTAAGTATTTGTATCAAATTTCTGTTCAGATGAACATATTACACTTGATATAATGACTTAACAGCTAATATTATACGGAAATATGCAGTTGTTTTATCTGGTACATCTTAAATATACATTAAATATATATTTGTTCCCTCATTTTCCTGAGAGATTTGTTAATTTATCTTTTTTTTTTCATCTTGTCCTTTAGGCAGAAGATTTTTTAAGTTAATGCAAGCAAAACTGACCTGTTTATAAGATGTATTTTCTAAAAACAAGTCATAGTTCCTCAAAGATAGTATTGCCTGTGAAGTCAATAGGCATTAAATCAAGGATAATAGGCTATAAAAATACTTGATGGAGCAATTAGGACTTTACAATGCATTTATTGTAAACATTATCTTATAATAGTCGAGGAATCCTGACATTGTTTAGGCTACATTTGTATATCTCAAAAGTTTATGATTACCATATTTTCCGGAGTATAAGTCACACAGGAGTATCAGTCGCAAGAGCAAAACATGTCTAATCAAGAAGAAGAAAACCATATGAGTCGCTCTGGAGTATACGGTGAACTCTGGGGAGAAAAGTCTGACGCTTCAGAATAAATCCACCAAGCCCAGTGTAGCTAAAAAAAATAAAAAATGAATACAAATATTTTGAAAAATGTCACAGTTTACGAGGAAAACAATGAGATTCTGTTTGTTTTGGACGACACTTCTTCTGCTACTGTCAGTAGCAAATACTTTTACTCAGATGCAGTGCCCTCTAGAGGTTGTTAGAGGAAACAACCGCTAAAGGACAACCTGTGTTTACTGGGAAAATAACAAATATATGAGCATTTTTTGTTCCAAAAAAAAAAACACACACACACACACAAATAAGTCGCTCCTGAGTATAAGTTGCACCCCTGGCTAAACTATGAAAAAAACTGTGACTTATACTCCGGACATTACGGTATATTATAGTGTTTTTTGTTCCTACTCATCGTCGCTGTCAGTATTGTTAATCTGGCTTTGAAAACCTTGAAAGTAGGGAGGATGCAGCTGCAGAAAGAACTTTTTGTTTCCAATAAGCACCAAAATAAAACATAAAAGAGAAGAAAAATAAAAAAAAGAAAGAAACAATCTCGCAAACAGCTGTGTGTCTGCAGTATTTCTTGGGAATCTGGAGGTTTCCTTAGGGGTATAAGCTGCCTTCACACACATGGCTGCGTTCACCTTCCCTCCCAGTTGTGATGAATTGGTGATACATCAAAGTGTTAACGTGGCTCTGGGGACCTCATTTTTTTAGGTGTACAAACAGAAGTTGTCTATAGAGCGGCTAAATCTATGCCAGAAGCTTGAGTAATGTACAGACTGACACAAACATATGCAAAAACACTTAGATTATTTTTTTTCTATTTCAAGCAATAGTGAACATGCACAAAAGCGGAGTCCACACACAAGCATTTTATATCCGCGCATGATAAATTATAAAAGTCTCTGAACAAAATGGAATCAAAAATTAAAGAAGCATAAGTTGTTTAAACCTCCGTGTGTGCCGGGGCCGGCCGTCTCATCATTATGTGGCCGACAAACATGCTCTTTAGCGATGTCTTGAGTGCTGACATTTACACGACCTTCACAACCCTCTCATCACACTTTTGTCATCCCTCTCCCCCTCTGCCACGCTTGCATGTTTTTGACGTACAACCCGTCAATATTGCAGATGAGAATAACTAAATTATCCAACGACTCTCATTCACGTCTGCTCTTGTGCTACGTTCCCACCGGATGTGTGACGCACGCTCAAGAGCACGTCAAAAGGGAGTTCTTGAACATGCATTTAGCGCACATAGTGTTCATAATGGACAAGCAGAGGGGGGGTTTCCTTCTTTTTTTCTTACTACAGTTTACTAGCGCATGTCTGACACCTACATAGAAGGCTTGATACAAAATGTCAAAAGCAATGTAAATCTGGTGATTCCTGCTCCAGGCTGTATCTATCACAGCTTAATTACAATATATGGAGGTGGCTGAATATTCTCCCCGACCACAAACGACAATTATTAATTTCTCCTTTATGATGAATTTACAAACAGTTCGCACCTCTGTGAATTACAAAGGGACACCATTCTTCTCCAGCAGTATTTAGTTAGAGTCCTGAGCTCTGCTCAGTGCGAAGTCTTGTTTGTGCCACTCTGCCTGCTTCACTGAGTGTTCTCAACCTGACCTGCTCTTCTGCTTCATCTGACCCTGCTTTGTCTGCTGCCTGCCCTGACCCTTGCCTGGATCCTAGCCGCTCTGGTTGTTCTCTGATCTCCTCATGCTCATGCTTGACCTCAGCCTGCCTGACCCTGATTTAGCTTTGTGGACTTTTAGCTGTGCTTCACGCCTGTTGTCTTGTCTGTGCCAAATAAACCTGCTGCACTTGGATCCAGCCGTCTGCCTGTTTCTGACAGTAATGACATGTTTGTCAATTTTTTTTCAGGGAATAACTGAAAATATACTTTATTGTGATATATATTGTTATCGTGATATTAAGTATATATATTGTGATGCAAAATATTTTCCATGTTACCCAGCACTATTTTTAATATATGATAAACCTGAAAAAATGCAATTAAAATATTTGTAGACTCATTTTTGTTTAAAACCTAGACCTTCTCCATATCTCAATGTTTGAATAAATTCTCTAAATTTGAATACTTCAGGCAGAAAACAGTTAAAAACAGGAGATGGGAGTTTAAAGACCAGAAACTTCCAACAGTGAGGGGAAGAAAAGAAAGGCATAAAAAGGTAATGAAGCAAAATTACTTCCATTAGAGGAAACCTGTCTTCTCAAGACTCTTTAGATAGTGTCTTTGGAGAGTCTTTCCTTTTTATCGTCTCATTAGTTGCTGAGACTTTAGGCTAGCTGTACGAGTGTCAGCGTGAGCTCCAAGAAAGACATGACACCCGAGCTGGACAAACCTTAGAGGAAGAGGAGTGCATGAGGCACAAAAAAACACCAAAAGACAGGGGAAATAGAATGTCAAAAGCAAATAGAGAGAAAGTTGTGAGTTAAAAGAATAAAAATGTAGTATTAGAAGTACTAAAATCTTTTTAAATCCACATTTTTGAACAGTTTATACATTTAGTTTTTCGTATTTCCTTATTTTACCTGACTGCTTTCTCTTTTGTCAAATAAAAGGTATAATGCTGTATTTACTTTTTGCTCTGGTAATGGTGCATTCTGACTAATGACTTGACCTTTAAGGCCAATTCAGCCAGTGAGCGGAGGTGTATCTCTGTATTTGTGTACCCGAGGGTGGCTGGTGCTGAAATCACAGCATTTTACTGTGCAAACAGGCAAACATTTTGGTCCACGTGGACGTAAAAATGGGGGTGTGGTAACTGCCAAGCTAAAACAAGTGTGCAAATGTCAGTGGATAAGTGGCTGAAATGGGTTTCAAATCCATTATGCGATAAACACAGTACGAAGGTATAGCTTGCCATAATCAGTGTCCAAATGTCACCGCTCCAATACAATGTCAGACACATTAAAATAAGCATTTTTAAAAAGCATAAGCATTTGTGCAGATTTACATTAGTGAATATCTTGCAGAGGACATTCTGCAAGGGAATTTACTTATACATTAGGTAACTTCCCTTTTGGGTGGATATGGGCTGTATGCAGGTGAAAAATGGGCAAATCTATACGGGGCACGCAGATGATCCGCGTGAGATTTTAAGATCGTAGATGTCACAAACAAGCAGACAGCTGGTTCGACAATCAAATACAGCTAAAAGTCCACAAAACTAGATCAGAGTCGGACAGACAGAGATCAATCATGAGAATGGGAGCATCCAAGAAGAAACTAGAGATGTCAGGGTCTAGGCGAGGGTCAGGGCAGGCAGCAAGCAATCAGAGAATAAGCAGGGTCAGAGACAGAAGATCAGGTCAAGATAAAAATGCTCGGTAATGCAGGCAGAGTGGCACAAACAATACTTTGCACAGAGTGAGGCTCTGTGTACTGCTATAGAAACGGGTGGGTGATTGTCTGATTGGAGTCAGGTGAGTGTCATCTGTGCGCTGTGGTAGCTGGGAGATGTAGTGAGTTTAGTATTCCCATACATGCAGCTCCCATACAGGTCAATACCTATACATATGACCAAAGTTTTAGTACCTGCCTTCTTTTGTATTTCATCATATATCACGTTTCTACTTTTTGGTGAAGTTCAGCACAGGGTTTTGCCCATTACTGACCCAACTACAAATTCACTAGCGTTAAAGGAAATAATGAAAGTTGAAGACAAGTCAAAGGCATACTTTCTATAATTTATCAAGCTGATCATACAATATACCATTTGTGTGTGTGTGAACCAGTAATCCGCACACTTGTTTGACTGCATCTCACACCAAACGCTCCCCCAGCATAAAATTATGTTTGGGAGAAGATAAATAAGCAGGTGTGTCTTTGTATTCCCTTGCTCCAGTATAGAGTAAACAAATCATGGCTCTGCTCCTGCTGGCAGCTTAGCGATGGGAAGGGAAACTCTATTAGTCATCTGACACAGTGATACCTCCACAATTAGCCAGTCAGCTGGGGGACCGCCTCGCTAAGAGCAGGGCTGACTTATACCGTGAGCTTCTGAAACTAGGGGACCATTTCTGAATTTACACGAGAGAAGGAGACAGAAACAAGGAAAAAGAGGGGAAGAAAGCCAATCCTTCAAGCTTTCTGTGTCCATCCTAACGCATAATTTCATCTTTGCCTCCATCTCTTTCAGTTCTTCTTTGTCAGTGTCACTCTTTCTTTCCATCACTCTCTCAGCTTGCCCTTTTTATCTTTCTTTGCTGTTTTATGTCCTCTCTGCCTTTACCTCCATCCATCTTCCTTTCCATGCACCCCTTTGGAAACCTCCCCTTTGAAATACTGCCCTCCCTCTTTGCCTGTGAATTACTCCCGCCCATGGTCCCATGTTTTCTGCTGTCATTCGCTCTCTGTCACCAATTCATTTCATGTCTTTCTCTCTGTTTCTGCCCTAACACCCCTCTGTCTGTCTGTCTATCGCTGCCTCTCCAGCCTCCATTGTAGTTGTAGTAGACTATGCGATCAAGGCTGAGGACATGTCCTTTCTCTTGACACGCTTCAGTGCACAGCACGATTACACAAACCCCTCAGTGCGGTCCAAATCACTGCCTCATACAGTATAAGCTGTCGCAGAAACACCAGGAAAAAAATGCTCAAACAAAAATTTCTAGGTATGCAAGCTGCTCACAAGTACTGAATATGTGTGTTTCACTTTTTTTTATTTTTTTTTTGTTTGTTTTTTAAGGATTTTGTGTCGTTCAACATGCAACCTTGCCTAAAGTAGCTGTCCATAAAACACTTGCCAAGGCCACTACAGTGTTCGGATGTGTATAGGAGATTTGATTCTCCCTCTGTTTATCCCTGGGAGAGCCTCCCTGCCAGCACACAGCTCTGATGTTCTTGAGCTGCAAGGATTGAAAAATCTACATGCACAAATGAGAGCACACATACACACATACAATGCCCTTTCTTGAGCTTTTAGTAAATCTTCCATTCTGTTTTGTGGAAGCTGACTTAAACCGGTCTTTATAGGTGGAGTTGCCTCGTCTTTCTCAGATGTTTCCAAGACCGTCGTCAACTTGCAGATAGTAAAAAAAAAAAGTCAAGATTTATGGAGTCTTAAGCTTGACTGCTGCAAAATCCAGACAATAAATTGATGTATTTCCAGTACTTTAGGGCGCACTGGATAATAATGTGAATTGTCAATTAATGGTCTTTTTTTTTTAAACTTACGTCATTTATAGGATCACCCAACTAAAACCCACATTAAGTGAGACAAAAGAGTCAGAGATAAGTCCATCAGTCAGTCAGAGTTTACTAACCGCATTCACAGTAATTTTAGAACTTCTTTGTGACACGCAAGGCTTGTTAGCGGATTCACAATGCCCGTAACTCCAAATCTTGTTTGCAACACATTAAAAACAGAATGATATCAAACAAACATTGCTGTGACTACACTAAATCCCAACCGTATTAGTACCACGCAAAACAGAAAGACAGTCCGACACATTAGCCGTGTTAGCTTATTCACAATATCTGTAACTCCCAACCTAGTTTACAACACATAAAACAACAGACTAGTACTCCCAACGTTATTATTAACGTGAAAAGAAATTAAGT
>NC_050531.1:13665764-13666057 GCF_002922805.2 Oryzias melastigma
GATATCAAACAAACATTGCTGTGACTACACTAAATCCCAACCATATTAGTACCACGCAAAACAGAAAGACAGTCCGACACATTAGCCGTGTTAGCTTATTCACAATATCTGTAACTCCCGACCTAGTTTACAACACATAAAACAACAGACTAGTACTCCCAACCTTATTATTAACGTGAAAAGAAATTAAGTCAGACACCGCTACATGCTAGCTGTATTAGCATAATCACAGTAGCACCCAAATCAAAAATCCCTTGTGCCAGATTTGGGGTCCAGATGATCCAACCCTTACA
>NC_050531.1:13666263-13671628 GCF_002922805.2 Oryzias melastigma
ATACAAGCTTTTTTAAGCACAACAGGAAAAAAAAATTGATATGGAATCTTGAGTCTCTGAAATTGTATTTAGCCTCTATTTTTGTGTATCCCAGCCTTTCTGGGTCTTCAAAGATGTCAAGATTTTTATTTCTTTTATTTTTTGCAACTGATTTACATTTTCACAGTACTTTAGCTATTTTAATATTAATAAAAATAACAGAAAAGTTTGAAATTGGTATTTTTGATCCTTTCATTCACTACTCTGCTGTTATCATTTGTCACCTTTCCAAAGTCTTATGCCACCCTAAATTAAAACATTCTTGCTCCGCCACTGAGTGAGTCTTATTGTCCCAAAAATATGGTGCTTTTGTCATGTTCTGTTTCCCCCGTTAGTCTCACCATGTTCAGGTTAAATCATCCAAAGCTGTCTTCATTTAGTTAATCAACCTCAGTGTCTGGTTTTCAGTTCCTCATTGTCAGGTCATCTGTTCTGCCACGTTACTGGTTTGTTCTCCCCTGGTTTGGTCATGTTTGAGTTTTTTTAGTAAATGTTTAAGTTTCCGCCAACAAGTCTGGTTTTCTGCGTCTGTGTCCTTCACCACCTCTTCATGACAGTACCTTTTTTAATTACAAAACTTTTGTATCGCCAAAGAAAAAGGCTTCAACATGTAGCATGCCCTAGAACATTATGCAGCATAAAAGAAAATAAAAACTTTGGTTTTGGTTTCTGGAATAAGGAGTCTTGCAAAAACTAAAACAAGGACATCGCTATGCAGTTAGGTTATGAGGTCTCATGATTATACATTTGAAAAATATAAAGTACAAGTTTAAAAAATGATCAAAAGTGACTTCAAAAAAAATATTTTGTAAGATGTTAATTTTCACTTTACTTTTATTTATTTTTTTTTTAATTCAATGGCAAAACTATGCTATAAATGTTGCTTTAAGTCCAGACGTTTCTTCCTTTTGCATGCATCACTACGAAACACCTGCATAATAGCAGCCTTATGTTCAGCTTGGCTTGTCCAAATCAAAGGATGCAAAATCGAATAAACAATCAAAGCTGACTGGAACTCAGTGGAGGGCAAACCTAAAGTGACATTAGATCAAAGGCTCCATTGTCTTTAGGTTCTTTCTCTTTATTCTGCCCTAAAAACAAGATGCTGTTGTGATTTATACCCACAGAGAAAAATAAGGTGTTCTTTAAATATAATATAATGCTTTAACTCCAGAAATCACAATCCAGAGATAACACAGCAGATTTTTATTCACGATTCTACCGTGAAGCCACTGTTTAAAATGTAATCTTTGAAAATAATAAGAGCAGGGAGAAACACAATCGCTTTACACAAGAATCTATATAAGTGAAAGTGTAAATAATCTATTTAAACCATAAATATTGACAATTTTGTGATTTAACAAAGAAGCAGTCAATGCTGAGCTTGAAAGGAGAAAAAAATGTTTTCTACAGAAAAAGGATTTTAACACGTACCTAAGATTAAAAACAAAAATGTTGTGTAGCACACCATTATTGTTTGATAAGATGGCATATGGCCTCTTAAATTTCCTTTTAGTTTAGGAAATTGAAGATGCTTCCCTCAGGAAAAAGAAAAGTGCTGATTACTTTTAGAAGACTTTTGCGTTAAGCTGGTAACTAGGTTTTTCTGGACCTCAGCAAAAGCTCACTGTAAATACTGTACAAGTTTAAGCCACAGCATAAGATGATGAGCGTGACACTGACTCAAAATACATTAAAGATTACACTTTATCTTCTTAAAAACAACTTGCTGCGGAAATACACTTTTTTTCTTTGGAGGTGTATCTTTGTGTTTCCTTCCTTAATCAAGCGGAGATTAGTCACTGACCTTCAATTAAAAGTTGGCTGAAATACCACCGCGAGTATGTAAGCATGAGGTTATAAGAAAGGTTAGACTTATACTTTTAATGATTTAAATTAGCCAGATTGGAGTTTATGCATGAAACTTACTTAGAGGACTAGAAGATGCTTCAGAAAAGCTAATATATATATATACAGTATATAGTGTTTGTGTTGAGGAATGATTTTGCTCTGACAGCTAATGATGACCTTTTTTCTACAGTTATTAAAGGAGACTTATCTTGATTTGAGTTTATCTCCTGAAGTTTAATACTTTCTACAAAGTTATAAGCCAGTCATAAGAATGGCTTTAATGTCAGCATCACCCATCACCTTCACCAATTCTTGTTTTGGCTTTTCATGTATGTGCATTAGTTATTTTAAATAGCCTCTATATTCTAGGTTTTAAAATGAAGTTTGCACTAAAGAATAGGTGTGTTTTAACCCCTGTGTTATTCTAGGTATGTTGATGTTGAGAGTGGGGTCATCTGTACCCCATAAGATAGCACAAGGGTTAAACAGGCTTGACGAGGAGCTTTCTATTTACAAAACAAAACTAAAGATCAGGCCTGAATTTAGCCAGCCCCACTACGGGATGCAGGTAGAATATCAGGGGGTGGAATCTGTGTGTGCTGAGATTTTGGGGTGTCAAATCCCCCTAAAAGGCATTGAAAACCATAATATCATCATATCAGTTCCTGTATTCATATGTCTATCTTATCCTTTGATATATACATCTTATCTTTTATATTGAATGCTCTTCCATCCCTCTGCATTTACTGGGATTGGAACTAGCACAAGTACTGATTTGTTCCCTGTTGGAGCTGCATTTATTCATTTATTTTTCTATTTATTTCTCTCTTTCTATTTCTTCATTTCTCTGTCCATCCTTCTGCCTTTGGCCTTTTATTATCATTTTTTTTTCTGTGTGTATCCTTATTTTTTTAGTAAATTGTGGATTTTTGCAGGTCGTCCCACTTGCAGGGGCAATAACAGAATTTATGGAGGCATTGCCCCCTCTTTTCTCATGCCTATATCTGACCTTGCTAAAGACCTGAGTGAACAGTAACGGTGGGGGGCTTTTTCTTGTCTTCAACAGCTGGTTTACTGCCAAAAACACTGCAAAACACGATTAATGTCAACGCAGCCAGCCCTGAACACTATGAGCCAATCAAAAGACAGCAAGAAAACAGTAGCCATGCCTACAGGACATCAAGTAACTGAAAAATACTGCGTGTTTAAGAAAGTGGGTGTGTGATGCGGGACGGTAATTAAAGCCAACGTAAAGGTATGAGTAATGATAGCTCTTTAAAGTAATGACGATCCCTTCATGTTGGAAATGGGTTCAAACACCGTTTTGTCAGTATGTCTCACTCTCACATCCATGCTTGAAGACTTGAGCCTGGCTGTCATTTAGGGGGAGCAGTTCAGCAACACAAAAGCCCAAGGGTGGAAAACTGCGACAAAAGGATTGGATTTGGATCAGCTTTATTTTAGCCTATTCCGATCTGTCATGCCTGGATTGGCCTCATCCTTAAGAATGGCTCAAGGCTTCTTTAGTGATTAGAGGTAGAGGTTCTAAATGTAGTGTGCTGCTATGAATGCTCCGATCCTTTACTGTATTTATATTCATTCTTGATCAGACGAGGACTTCTGCACAACTGTGTTTGTCTTAATTATAGCTTTTATTCAAATTTTAATGATCCAGTTAAAAATAATTTAAAAAAAGTGTTTCCTGTGTCATAAATCTCACCAAAAGACTCCCCGCCTTTGAAAAGCGACACTTTGTTCTACCACATGTGTGCACAATGATGAGAAGTGTTGCTTCCTGTGTCGCTTCCTTTTTCCTTTTCTTAACCATTTCTCCATTTCCTTCTTGTTTTGTAACTATAAAAATCTCATATTTTATTTGGTAACTTTGCTTTAAAAACAAAACAGATTTTGGTGTAATTAAACTACAAAAATATCAAAATATTTAAAATCAGAATAGCTGATGAAAGATCCCACTTCTTGCATAATAAAAACACTAAAAGTCATGAAAAACAAATCTATATAGGTTTGTAATAGGTGGACGTTTGGATTTTTACCACAAGTCAATAGATAATTGCTCTCTTCTGAAACCAGCCTCTAGTGGTCTTTGGTGGAACTGCAATATTTGATAAATGATGTTTTCTTTAAAAGTGCATTTCTACATTCCCCACGATCAAATGCATTTTACCAATGATCGCAAAACCCACACATTTATACATCACTAGGAGCACTGTGTGGTTCAGTGTCTTACCCAAGGATACTTAAACACATGGGTGGGACGAGCCCAGTAAATATATTTCACACATGACCAATTTTAAATCTTCTCCGTATTTCATTAAAGTAAACTTCCAATATCTCAACAATACGGATTTGGAAATACGAATAAAAGTATTCAATGTTTCTTTTTTTCTTGTACATGAGAGGACAAATGTCACTTTGGATCGAGTTTCCCTTCTCTGCACTCCTTTCAGGAGTCTATCACATTCTCTATTTAAGAAGAAGCTTCTGCCTTTTGGCTGAAATATGTATGGCAGCACACATGCACCTTTTCTGTAATCCTCCTTGTGTCATTTCTCTTCTGGGCTTGTTTTTTTTCTCTCTCTCTCTTTCTCCTCCTCTCCCTCTTTCATCTCTCCTTTCCACTCCCCTCTCTTCTGCCCCCCCTCATTAGGATGTCAGATCTCATTACAAAAGAAAAACAGAAGATTTAAAAGGGGAAAGCAGAGGGGTTTGATGCTTTAAACCTCCCTCGTATTTTTGTCTCCTTCTTGAGTGTGCACAGCTGCCAGGGGAGTTTGCGCCACAAGGCTGCAAATACAAGCAAAAAAAAAAAAATCCTGCTTCGTAGAAAAATGATAACACACGAACCTTGTCCTTATGTAAGAGAGTTGATCCCCTGTCCTGGGAACTGCATACATTTAGTGTAGAAAAATAATAAGCAATTGTGGGACGTATGTGAATAAATAATTCAAAGTTTTCCAATAAACGTATGCTTTAGAACGGAGGTTATGGGTCAAAGCAACTTATTCATGCATCATCATGTAATAGAAAATCATGAAATATTAGAAAACAACAGTGATTAAAGTTGCAAGCAGCGATAAATGACCCACAGGTGCTACCTGCCCTAGCAGGCCCCCTTTGGCTCACCCTCTTTTGCTAAAGCTGCTGTTTTTTTTCAAAATGGTGGCTTTACTGCTGATTTACTTCTATAGCAACCATTTTATTTTTTAGTCTCTTGGAGGTGACAAACAATTCTATGTATTGTTTAAAATAATCTGTAAAAATAAACCTTCAGATTTTCTTGGCAACTTAAGTTTTTTGTTGACCGCACCCACATTCCTAATATGTTCATATTGTATGTTTTATTGTTTTGTTTGGCTTAAGCAGACGATTCATGTATTCAAATTTCCCAATATTCTGGTAAAAAATGCGCAAGCAGTGAAGGAACGTCACTTTTGCTAGCTCGCCACGCTAACAC
>NC_050531.1:13671898-13725180 GCF_002922805.2 Oryzias melastigma
TAAACCTTCAGATTTTCTTGGCAACTGAAGTTTTTTGTTGACCACACCCACATTCCTAATATGTTTATATCGCATGTTATATTGTTTTTGTTTGGCTTACGCAGACGATTCATGTATTCAAATTTCCCAATATTCTGGTAAAAAATGCGCAAGCAGTGAAGGAACGTCACTTTTGCTAGCTCGCCACGCTAACACCCATCAAAACTACAACTTCTAGTTCCAACATTTTTTTTTCAAGTTGCTTCCAATTGATGCTCAATAAGTTAGAAGCCAATTGATCGCAATTCCTAGGAGGAGCTTAAATTTGTAGGTGGACAACACAAGGGTGACTTTTAATTCAAGATGGCGGCCACTTCCTGAGATCAAAGAGCAACAAAGTTTTGGTTCTGGGTGTAAACTTAAGCTGGCGGCAGGTGTGTGAAGGTTCGTGAAAATCGCTAGGACAAAAGATTTATTTTTTACAATTTGAAGAAAAAATGTAAATCGACAAATTTCACACTTTACCACAAAATGGTCACCAATCCATATTTCCTGTGGCCATCCCATAATAATTTCAATATTTCGTTAGTTTCTTTGTGGATTTTGAAACATTTTTTGAGCCCCATAAGAAATTTTGGCTCCATTATTTTTTTGTTTTTGGTGCCTCTGTAATGTCATCAACTTTTTTGGGGGGATGGGGGTCGTTCACTATGTCTAAAATTCCTTTTATCTTAGTTGTGTGCAGATTTTGGAGAGTTTTTGAGAGTGAAATTTTCATTTAAAGGTGCAGTAAGATAGAAGAATTCCGGGAAACAAAATATGGTCCTTTATCTCCATGACTACTGCTGCCATAGTAGAATGGTAAAACCAAATTCTACACATTTTCCATTGCATATTTGATATGCAGAGCAATTAATGTTCTACTATTAAAAGAGCCCGTCAACTTTATCTTCATTCAACAAAGCATTATAATTGTGTTTCTTGTTCATCCAATTATTAATAACTATCATGATACATAATAGCTGAGTAAGACTCACCTGCATGACTATAATTCATCACAATTCATATGGAAGAAAGGGGTTTTAAACTGGCAGCAAAAGAAGAAGTATCTGTTTTTCCCAGAGTCATAAGGATGTTAAAATACAGTAAACCCCTTATCAACAACAATAACTCAAGTCAGACTTGACAAAAAAGCAGCACTACTAAAATTACCAGCTTCCACCGCCGCTGCCTGAGCTACGTGCAGGCCTAATGTTAGGCTATAAAAGAGAAAAAGAGCCACATCTATTCCGAGCCACTGGTATTCCCAGTGGACAGAGTCATTAATAAAAGCTGAGATACTTTTCACGAGAGGATGTGCTAAGGCAATGTGCGAACAAAGATCGGAGGGGAAATGTAAAAAAAAAAAAGAAAAAGAAAAAGATGAAAAGTCAGAGAATGAGAAAGAACTGGAAGATAACATGGAGTCAGGTTAAAGGGCATTCACAAAGAAAGCCTTATGTAATAAAGTAAGTCATTAATAAAGAATGCTGATGTCTCTGCAAAATTTAACAAAATGTGCAGTCTTGTTGTAAAGCACATCAGTCATTGTAGGATGCCTGTGAATGTATCTGTTACAGAGACACTGTGGCCAAACAGTAATAATCACTTAAAATAGGCCACATTAACCTGCAGTCCTCTGGGGCGCTGGCCTGGTTTCATCTGAGAAGGAAGCACGACGCGCCTCCGCCTACACAAATGCATTGTAAAAAAAATCCTACTTTTTTACAGTATAACATAACAAACCAAATATGCATAGTGAATTGATTTTTTTTTTTTGGAAGAAATTCAGCCGACAAGAACTTCTGATGAAGAGTGTGCATGGGAGATACCTTTGAAACAGACTCAGACGCTGATGAGGAAGACATTCGAGAGGAAATTATTTTGCCTTTATTGAGGCATAAATAAAATCTTCAGTCAAGATAAAACGACACAAACCCTTTTTCAAAACTGAATTTCTGAAAATTTTAGAAAAACCAAATCCTCTCTCCTCAAGAGAATTAAGAGAATTAATCTCTACAGGCAGACATCAAGCCTGCTATTAGAGGGGAAAAGATACAAATATCTAATGGTTCTAATTAACCTCAGAAGCCACAAAGCCATGGAAAATTTGGGTAAAGTGCAAAAGGAACATCACTGGATGCAAAATAAGTCCACATAATTTTATTTTAGCAAGTCTATGCTCACTATTACTTGCTTTGTTTTTAATTCTAGCAAATGTAAGTTAAATATGCTTTTTACCTCTAGATGTTTTGACCACATGTCTGCAGTTTAGATGACTTCTGACAGTTCAGACAAGTTAAATGTGTATTTTTCTCTCTTTTCTTTGCTCAACAATGGTTGGATTAATTCAAAAAATTAATATAAAACATTAAAAGGTTTTGCCACATAAAAAACACACATATTAAACTTTAATATTGCTTTGGTCAATCAAAAATAATTTAAATATCTTTGTGTAAGATGATTGTTAGAAATGGGCAATACCACACTTTTAAGATTCAATGTGATACTGATTACTTTTTTTTTGCATTCAATATTTAATACCAAATACTAATACTGATAATTTTCATCAGGAAAAGTTTTTTCTTAAGCACAATATTAGTTATTCTCCAAAAAAAGGAAAGCCAAAGACAGCTCAGATAACAATTATTTTGCATAAATATGAATAAATAAAAATGTAAAAAATGAAAAACAAAAAAGTGACCACTGTCTTTATAGCTAAAGATTTGTGTTTATAAACAGCAACATGTTATTTTTTTAAATTTGAGATGATTGCACTCCTGGCTGTTTATAACCACTCATATGTTTTTCAACCAAAGCAAAGACTCATCAGTCCCTAGGATCCCTTTCTATTGTATCTGCACATTTAAATAAAGGTATTTGCTATACGAACGCTCTGAGAAGCCAAAACCAAAGTGTCAAACTTCTGCCACAATTCTTGCTGAAATGTTTTAACTGGTGTAAAATATGTCTATACAATGCTTCTTTTTATTGTCCATGTTTTAATTGTTGCAAACTCGTCTGCTCATGCCAGGCTCTTCTGGTCATGTGACAGCTGCAACAGTTCAATATACTGTGGCCTGGGAATGTTTCAACACAAAACACTAGAGTAACACACCTATTTACCATAAATACTCAGAAATTACATTTCTATTTTCTCGCTTAAAAGTAAGTAATCAATACTTTAATAGAGTACTCAACACCAAAATTGGTAAGGAATGGTAGTCGATAATTCTATTTCTTGGTATCAATACTCCAGTCAGTACCATTCAATTGCTTTTGGTTAGCAGTGCAAAAACCAATGGTTCTACACTCAGTTATATATCTGCATCTAAAAATGCAGGTATATTTTGATTGTATTTTGTCTATTTTCTTTACATAAGTGAACCATCCTGTTAACCTATGTTCATACCGTTCTCAGCAACACACATTCTAATGAAAATGCTATGTAAATGTGAGTTTCAAGCTTCCGTGTTTAAAACTCTTGTGTTCACGTGTCGCTAGGCAAGTTTCTATGACCATTGTCGGACTTTATGTACAAAAGCCATTAAATGCAGAAAGTTAAACCAGGTTGAGCTTTAACCAATCAGGGACTCAGATTTGGTAATAACATACGCATTAAATGTGTTTTCATTCCAATGTTGTCACGAATTCTGGTTTGTGGAATTATTTGACAGGGTATGGGAGCTGTGAAAGAAAAAGTCTGGAGCCAGATTTTGCAAGATTTGACCTGCTTCAACATATCACACCAAGCCTCTTCCAACTGTACATGCGCCAGTATTGGGTACCAACAGTCCAGTGTAAACGCCACAGGGTAACTGTGCATTCAAGAACGCGCATCGCATGTCTAGTGCAAACATAACTTAAGTCAGAAAAAAATCTTTACAACCAATTTACTGTTTTAAGCTTTTAAAATGCCAAAATATTAAACCCAGGGCCAAAGCTGCTATGAATTGTTGTGAATTTGTCCAGCGTATGACTTCTGCTGGTATGATCCTATCATTTGTAGAATTCATTTCTTTTCTCCAGTGTTGCAGTCCTAAAGTAACCAAAGAAAGATGAAATTGGAACAATTAGAGTAATTTAAATTGATTCTCTTGTATCATGCAGTTTCTCATCAGAGTTAAGTGTTGGATTAAGTCGAGTAATGCCCTGTTCTCTAAATGAACAATGTGCGCTTCATTTGACTGTCTAGTTCAAGCTGGACTAAAATTAGACCAACTCTGTGCACCAAATATAGACCCCGTGACTTCAACTTGACAATTTTTTGATGTCTAATCCTCACACAAGCATCTCCTTTTTTCTTTCCAGAAAAGGAATGACTTATAGCTTAATTACATTGATCCATGCCAGCTTAATGAACCAATAATGTTAGCTTGCCATTGCCAAGAAAAGGCACTATGACATAATTAATGACTTACCGCTTACGTTGTCAGCACAACCCTTATCAGTTCATTATGCGCCATCACTCAGTGAATTAAGAATCCTTATTAGATTACTTCACATTCACTTCACATGCTTTTTAGACATAATAGGTTAAACTTTAACTCAGCACCACTGTGGTGTTATCCATGTATAGTCCACTGAATCACCACATTTGCTATACAGCCCTTAAACACCTCTATAGTGTGAATACGGCTCATGCTGATACTCTGATGAGACATTTACTTGCAACAACAAAGGAAATTTTATTAAAACAATTTATCAGAGGAGGATGCTTTGAAGACCTCAAGTGCTGCAATTAAAGACTCACGACTTAATCTGCAGCCTATCGATTTTACTGGCTGTAGGGCAAATTCTTTGTAATTTTTTTTTGTCCTGTCTATTAAAACTCTAGCATGGCTACTCCATGTACTCCCTTTTGGATCCCTAACTTAAAAAATGCTTGTAGAGAAAGATGGATTTTCAAGAAGCAATATCCCACAAGGCAAAGCAAACCCGTCTCCATTTAGGTGAGGTAAATGATCATCTGGAACACTCGCCTACAACGGCATATTTACTGCCACCACTCTGACCCAAATGCTAATGATAGCTATTAAGTCTGGGTTGTTAATGACATGTGAATGTAGTGTGACCAACTAGCGTGTTTTTATATGGGTATGATACCATAATGGGATTAACATGGCGTACCTAAACCCACATTGAGATAAGCTCATTGAGGCTTTATTTAAATACACTGCCTGCAACGATGGAGGTTCAGAAACTGGTGAGAAAAATGGATTCAATAGTTTTGGTTTGACAGAAAATAGATCCATTAATGTCAACAAAAAAACAAAAAAGTAATTGTTTATTGATTAATTTAACCAAAGGACACAATCATCTTTGTTCAGCATTGATGTGAATGTATGATTCATTGACATAGTCGAGGCTTAGCACATTTAGGCATGTAGACATGGTCAGGAAGACCTGCTGACATTCAGCCAAACACTATATAAAAAAAAGAGGTCACTATAATGACTGTGAACCTAATACAGCTGATACTGAAGGGCATACTTTCCCTTTTATTTTTTTTTCAAATTATGACCTTGTCATCAAAGAGTCAAAGCAAAAGAAAAACTCTGACCAGGCAATATTTTTCTGCCCTACACTTTGGTGGACCTTAATGAACTTTAACCTTAGAATCCTACTTTCATCAGTCTGCTCTTGTCAGATAAAGTAGGAGGATGATTTAGTCATCTACTACTGCAATACATCTCCCTCAGGGTTGGATATGCTATACATTCAAACGTGGCCTTCTTTGTATTTAACTGTAATGAGCGGTTTGTGTTGCTATAACCTTTGCCCAGTCCCCTTTCTGGCCTTTGACGTAAGCAGGGCATTTGCACCAAGAAATGCTATACCTTGGATTTTTGCTTTATTTTCTTGACCCATTCTTTAAAAACAAACTCTAGAGAGGTTGGTCCATGAAAATCGCAGAATATCTTCAGTTTGTAAAACATTTAGATCTTCTTCATTTGCAGCAGAGATGGGACTTTCTGGACATTTATTGACATGATTCTGTAGGAGTAGTTTCCGTTACTTGTGCTAGTAGTAGTAGCAGCAATAGTAGTTGTGCTAGTAGTAGTTGTGGTAGTAGTGGAACTAGTAGTAGTGGAAGTAGTAGTAGTGGAAGTAGTGGTACTAGTAGTAGTAGTAGAAGTGGTAGTAGTAGTAATAGTATTAGTAGTAGTAGTGGTAGTTAGTAGTAGTAGAAAAGGCAGTAGTGGTCGTAAGCAGTAGTAGTAGTAGTAGCGGTTGTAGTAGTACTAGTAGTAGTGGTAGTAGTATTACTAATATTAGTAGTAGTGGTAGTAGTACTAGTAGTAGTAGTACTAGTAGTAATGGAAGTAGTGGTACTAGCAGTAGTTGTAGTAGTAGTGGCAGTAGTAAAAGTGGCAGTAGTAGTAGTAATAGTATTAGTAGTAGAAGTAGTAGTGGTAGTTAGTAGTAGTAGAAGTGGTAGTAGTGGTCGTAAGCAGTAGTAGTAGTAGCAGTTGTAGTAGTACTAGTAGTAGTGGTAGTAGTATTATTACTAATATTAGTAGTAGTGGTAGTGGTACTACTAGTAGTAGTGGTAGTAGTAGTAGAAGTGGTAGCAGAAGTAGTAATGGTAGCAGTAGTTTTAGTAGTGGTGGAACTAGTAGTAGTGGTGGTAGTAGAACTTGGAGTAGTGGTACTAGGAGTAGTAGCAGTAGTAATATTAGTCTTAATAGTAGTAGTAGTGGTAGAAGTTTTATTAGTAGTAGTGCTACAAGTAGTAGTAGTAGTCATAGTCATGGTAACATCTTTAAGTATGTTTTTCTTTTTTATTGTATTTTGTTTTATTATCGTTTTGTTTTCTTTCTGTCAGTTTTCAACAAAATAACAAATTTTGCAAACTTTAACAGGAAAAGTCGTAGTTTTTGATGTCATAGAAATCACTGCATATAGTGGAGAAGAATGCAAAGGTATCTATGTGCTTGTGAATCAAAACGACTGTTTATACAGTAAAATTTGCAAGTCAGCACATATCATTGTATGTGACTATACATACTATACATATTTTGATCTCATCAACACACTAGACAATAAAACATATAACTCCTTCCTGAAGGGAATCAAGCAGTTTTTTCATCAAAACAAAGCAATACAGTGTCAAATTAACAACTAAAAAATGGATGAAAATGAAGACGTCAAACTGAGCAAGGATACCTTAATCAAAAAAAGGAGGAGTCTTTCCAATGATAGAAAAAGAAGACGCTAGACTTTCATTTCCTCTGATGGGCTTCTACCAGCTTCACTTTTATGTTATCATAAATGGAGATCTCAAAATGAGATAAACTGTATGATAGCCGTCTTTAAAGGATGACACAATTTCCCTAGGTATTAATAAAATGTCGGCGATGCTTTGGAAGTAGAAAATAGCAGAGGGGGAAGAAATGTAAAAGCATCTTTTTTTTCAATGATGTTATTGCATCTCTGCTCACAGACACTGGCGTCTCACTTCACCCCACCTCACTTCACCTCAGCTCTTCAGAGACGCAGAGGATTCAGCGCGGTTTGATGTTGAATGGAAAAAAAAAAGATGGAGAAGCTGGATAATTTAGCCTCTAATGCAGCTCTGTGGTTGCATAACGCTGCAGATTTGAAGCCTTATTTTCAGAGCTTTATGGCGCCAAACCAAGTCAACATCTTTAATTTGTTTGTACCTGTTTATTCAAACATATGCTGTGAGTCTGGCATTTTAAAATCTTTAAAAGTGTGTTTTTTTCTGATAAATGGATTTGAAAATTATGCAAAAAAATAAGAAAAAATGTAAAAACATTATAGAGTAAGTTACTTATTGAGGTTGTTCTACCTGTGTTGTTCCTAAAAGGCCCAGAGTCAGGTCCCTGGCTCTGACTGAGGCTCCTCATGGTGCCCTTGTTGTGGTACACCCGTTCCTCATAAATGGGATCTATGTGGTGCTCTGGGGACCCCAAGGGACGAAGGGGCTCTTGACTATGCTGACTACTATAGGAACCACGTGAACCTAGAGAAATGAAAAAAAGCAAAAAGTTCAAATGGACAGGAAAAGAGGATGAAAGAAAGAGGGTATGTGTACGCTGAAGAAGAGGTGAAGGACAGGCATTGAGGGAGTAGGATGTAAGATGTAGGAAACATAAAAGAGATAAAAGCATAAAGATTACAATCATAGAAGCATCTTTCAAAAAAGTAAAACCATGCAGGCATATAATCTACTATGATTTTGCAAGTTCTCCCTCTTACAAATTATGGAGAGGTCTGACGTTTTCATCTTAGGTGCAAACGGAAAAAAATGTGGCAATGACCAACAGGCATCACTTTTAAAGCCCAATTTATAGAGGTCAGCAGCCAAAAAAGTTGATTTAGGGTTTGGTTCCCTTTGAACATGACTGTCAATCTTCCTCGGACTGGGGCTCTATGAAAGATTTCTCCTCGGTGGGTCTCAATGGTGCAAAGAAAGGTGAGGAATCAGCCCAGAGCTACACAGATCTAGAAAGAGCTGGACCACCGTTTCCACCGTGTACTGTTTGTAATACACTACGACGTCGTGGTTTGAAATCATACATGGCACTGAAGGTTCCCTGGCTTAAACCGGCACGTCTAGGCCCATCTTAAGTTTGCCAATGACCATTTATTTGGATTATCCAGATTAGTCATGGGAGGAAGTCATGTGGTCAGATAAAACTAAAACAGAACTTTTTGGTCCTAATTCCACTCACCGTGTTTGGAGGGGAAAAAAATGCACACAATCCCCATTGTGAAGCATAGGGGTGGTAGCATCATGCAATGGGGTGTTTTTTCTGCACATGGAACAGAACAACTGAACTGTATTAAGGAGAGGATGATCGGGAACATATTTTGAGATATTGAGGAACAACCTCCTTCCCTCAGTTAGAGCATTGCAGATCAGTCATAGCTGGGTCTTTCAACATGACAATGACCAACCAGGAAAACCAGGAAGTGGTTTCGCGAGGAGCATATTGAGGTTTTGTAGTGGCCTTCCCTGTCTCCAGACCTAAACCCACTAGAAAATCTTTGGAGGGAGCTCAAACTTTTTGTTTCTTTGCAACAGCCCAGAAACCTGACTGATCTAGAGGAGATCTGTGTGGAGGAATGGGCCAAAATCCCTCCTGCAGTGTGTGCAAACCTGATGAAAAAATACAAAAAATGTTTGACCTGTTTTGCTGCACACAAGGGCATTTGTTCCAGGTACTAACATTGGTTTTATCAGGTGTTCAAATATGTATTTGCAGCTGTAGCATATAAAAAATCATGCAATATGAGTTCCAGATTTTTTTTTTCAGATTATGTCTCTCACAGTGGACATGCACCTATTAAAATGTCAGACCCCTCCATGATTTCTAAGTGAGAGAAATTGCAAAATTACAGGCTGTTTAAATACCTATTTAAACATATATAATAAACAAAAAGTGATTACAAATTAGATTCAGGAATAGCAAACTGGCATTATTGAATTTGTTGGTGTACCTGTCCGTTTTCACCTTGTGCCTTTATTTTGCTGACTAGACCTTTGTTTGTTTGCAAGCATGTTTGTTTGTAAGCATGTTTGCAGGACTGGCAGGGGAAAGGGAGAGTTACAGCAGCACTAAATCAGGGCCACAGAAAAGAAGTGACAAAAAATACAGACACACAACAAGAAGTAATGAGACAGGATGAGAAACGGCTCGGCTGAGGGAGACAAATAAAGAGAATGATGCCTTTTTTTTTTCAATCTCAATGGAACACATTGCCGTTCGTCAGCTGGAAAGTAATGAGATGCAGTGTCCTCCCCCCACACACACAATCCTCTGTGCTTCCTCTGTGTTTGGCAGGAATCCCACAGACACAAGAAAAGGGGAAAAACTGACAGCAGGCACTTGTTCATAGCACAGAAGAACAAATGTTAGGCAGCGACCTTCCCTCTGAACATGCAATCAGGAAAATTAGGATAGGGTGGAAAAAAGGCCGAGCTCTGGGAAAGTCAGAAGGGTTTAGCTGTTGGGAGATAAAGCGAACACACGACTACATGCAAGGACAAACCTAGAAAGCTCCGAATGACTGGGAAACAGGGATGGTCTAGCGGAACTAATGTCTTATCGTTTCATATTGGGTCTCAGTCAACTGCAAATCGTGTCCCAAGGATTTTCCAAAAGCATAAAGGGGAATTGCGCTAAGATTCTATCATTTCAGATGAAGAATTTTGCTCCAACTTTTTAACAAAATACAGATTTATAGAAAATGTTGTAAAATAGGGAATCAGCAGTATGGAATCCTGCAGTAAAATAAAAGGATGATTGTCTTTAATTCTATTTTTAAGGTCATTTATTAAATAAAACTGAACAAATAGCCTCTAACATGGAAAAAAAAAAGTTTTCTTTTCCTGAAATGAATAATGAATGGCCACAAGGTCACAAATGTAAAGCATCGGGCTTTCTAACACAACAGCCCCCAGACAGCGAAAGCAAAAAAATGAGGCAAATGTTATCAGAAATTCAAAAAAGTTTGTATACTTTTAGGAGTCTTTACTTGAAATGAGATGGACAGAAAAAGGGAGCAAAAATATGCCTGAAAGAGTTCTAGTTAGAGTCACAGAAACACCCAAAAATAGCATAATTCATCCCAGCGCCTTGATTTTCCTCTCTTGTGTTTTCATATCATCAGTAATGGTGAGATGGTTTTATTTCTCATTTGTTTTTATTTATTTATTTATTTATTTATTTATTTATTTATTTATCGTCTTCTTCAATTCTCCAAACTCGACTCGCTTGTAAAATATGCTGACCTCATTTCAAAAGGAACAACCTAAAACATAATGATGCAGACAAATGGAAAATAAAGCAAACATTTACACCTGTGATCTTTCACCAGTAAATATTTCAAAAAGGAAAAGAAGAAGCAAACTCTGATCTTTTGATAGTCCAATTTGAAAAAGAAGAATGAAAAACACATTGTCAGCAGGGGACAAAGATGTAGTTGACTTCATTTACTTTTATTAACTGAGCTTAACATTTTATTAGTTTCTAAAGTATTTCAAATACTACTGATCGCACACCATACTCTTGTGTGGTAAACTACGATGAGCACAACAAGAACCGCTAATCATCCAGGCTAAAACTAATGGATGCAATGTTTCATCTTTTGGTTGTTGACTGAAAAAAAGATGGCCACCATCATACCAGGGAACATGGATTAAGCAAAACAATGGAGACCGCAGCTGAGAAATTATTATGTAAATGATACTGACACAGCAGACATAGACAAGTGAACATGGCAGGCACAACTACATGGAAAAGTCACATGGTCGAAACATTGAACGCAAACAGCCTTGATTTGGAATGGATTTTATAGGTTCATTCAAACTCTTTTCAGCAAATTTGACAGGTGGCCACCCAGTTGCATTCTTACGTACCATGCGGGAGCTGCAGAGGTTTTGAAAAAAAGTTTAAATTTCAGGACAACTGGACAAATTTTCTCTAAAAGTTAACATTGGCCAGTGGCCGTCTGGGCATATTTGAGGCCATGTGGTCCCAGTCTAGTGACAGGCGGGGATGACGCCATTACGAAATCGGGTAAGAGATGGGGAGCCACAGGTTGGTGGCAGCTAGACTCGCTGACTGGATGATGTGTAAATGTCTCCAGACGGCAGCTGTCCATATCAAGTGCCATCAACCACACAGCAGCGCAGGGGTACGCCTGATCCCCATCTGACTGCCTTTATCTACATTTATGACCATGTCGATGATTTTTTTTAAAAAACTGGGCGGTGGCAGCTTGTCTTGAAGATTGTACCAATGACAGCTGTATTTCTAATTTCAGCATTAATTGCTAGTTTGGGACGGTGAAGGCATGATGTAAGACGATTACTGAGGAGGCAATGGCTAAGAAGATACCCTGATACGTTTTTGTGACAAATAGTGTAAGAATCAATGTGTACCAGGTTGAAATGATGACTGCATTCATCCAGCCACATTTTAATGAATTTCTGTGTCTCATTATTGTTCCCGTTTTCTGTTTGCATCCAAATAATATCAGGCTACGGTGGCTGTTTGGTCCAGTTGTTCTGCTTCACAGAGACTAGTCAGACTGAGGAATCTCAGAGCAAATCAGAGCTCAGTCCGATTGGAGACCAAGAAAGTTCATCTCAAAGGATGGATTTGAGAGCAGTTCCTGGTTCCGGACCGGGATCTGCTTGGGTGTATTCAGACTGAATGTTTGTTCTGGATTATCGAGGGAAAATAACTCTGATTCACTTTAAGCAAACCGAATGTGTCCAGTCTGAATACACCCTTAATTTCCAGTCTCAGTCAAAAACATTGATTTCTAAAGTTTATCATTTCTAAGATAAACTATCTTTACAAGCAGAGTAAAAAACTTCACATAAACCTCTACTGGTAAATGGTTTATCAAGCAGTACTTCACCCTTAACATTTACCATTTCAAGGCTGGCATTCAGCAACTCTGCTCGGAAGAGACAAATGGAAAATTGACTTCCTTGTCAATTAAACTCCAAGAGAAAAGTGCAGAGATACATCAATCTCATGCACTTTTGTTTTGTTATCAAAACAGAATTGCTGAAGACAGAACCATCCAGGTTTCTGAGAAAATTTAGCTTGAAGTTGTATAAATATAATCAGAAAACCAGCAAAATCAATATCAATACACCACAATTCAATGGTTTCTTTTTATCCACACCGGAAAAAAAAAATATATTTGGAGGATTCATTTTCTCTCTACAAAAAAAAAACAAAAAACCTCAAAGCGCCATTGATTTTATGAGAATCAGACAAAGTTTTGATGCATGCTGCAAAGTCACAGACTGACACGTGAAAAAGTGTGAACTCCCACCTGCCAGACTTCCGGGTCTCTGCAGTGTGGCAGTAGCGTAGAGCTCGTGGGAGATCTTGTACTGGTCAGACGCGTGGTGAGCTGCCAGACGTTTGGGAGACAGAGTAGCATAGCTCCCTATGCCTGAACTCATCTGCAAATACAGGAGAGTTTTTGACTTTTTTGAAGTATACATTTAATTTCTTTTAGTAAATAAATAGTTTCTAATATTTCTTTATCAGCAAACACATAATGAAACAGCTTCTGATTTTTTCAGATATAAGTTGACATTGTGCTCAAGGGATCAGGTGATGTAAGCACGCAGCAGTTCCTCTATTTCGTTGCCGTCTTAGTTTCCTAGTAACTGCTGTAAAATGTCTATCCAATATGTGCACTTTCGATTTCTGAAGGAATCTGCGTTCAGCTGCACAGGAAAATCAAAAGTGACAAGAAGTCAAACACAGCAAGAAAAACATCAGATCGATTTTAATTAGAAAAACCACAGCATATGAAAATCTATGGTTGCATAGAAAAAAAAAAAATCCCTATATAAAACTTATAGCCAGTAATCGCAAGAGCAAACAAGCAAAAAAAAAAAAAATCATTAATTCTGTCTTTTAGCAATAATGACAAACCAGAAAATAATAACCGTGAAGCAAAACCTTTCAACCAAGAAGCCTCTTTTACATGAAAGACGACTGTGAGTGGAGTCAAAAGTCAAACCACCCTGTTGATACTGCAATCCTATAGAGGAGCAATCATCTACTTAGAAGTGGAGGATATTTTTTATTATAGTTATCTTTTTTTTCATGTTAGGTATGAAAATTTATTATTTTCCTACTCTACTAAAGGAGACTATTTTTATAATAATCAGACAAGAAATGATAAATTTTCTTTATTTCTTATTGTCTCTCTAATCCATTAAAGACCAACTCCAATGAAGATTCTGCTTTTGGATTTCTTGTGGCATTTTTCTCAAAATATATAAGGAAAATTGAGATTAAATTTGGATTTCTTGAGTATTTCAAAAGTCAAATAGCTGTGAATCGGAACCAAACAAAGAAATGCAGTTGAAAAAAGCTTGTAGAGGTGGTGCATCAATCCTGCCCACAACAAAGAGGTAAATTTCAAATAAACTTCTGTCACTCTTCAGAAACAAACCATTTAGTTTTTATTTTACTAAAACTGTAAATTCATAACTAAAAGACCAATGAGAATGCTTTTACAATAGATCAAAAGATGATTAGAGTGAGACTTTCAGCCTTTCTGCTCAGCCTTGCATACTTTAAGGACTGGTGCGGTTTGTTATCTTAACAGCAATTATTGCTTGTAATGCTTTAAGTGAAAGTAACTGTTTAATGTCTGTTCTTGAATGAAGAGCATTTTTACTTGGTGTAGTCCAACGCCTCATACCTGATGGAGTGGGGACGAAGATGCACTGCCCCCCCCTCCTGTTGCTGATGAGTTTGGTGGAGATGCTACCCTTAAGGGGGACCCACCCCCTCCAGCTGTTGTCACAGCAACTGTAGTGCTGGAAGATTAAAAAAAGACAATGTGATGGTAAATGTTAGAAGATAAGGTCTAATAGATATCCACTTTACAACCCAAAATAGGTAATTTCTATATGTTTGCCATAAAACAACTATTGTATGAACATTGCAAGGAACACATGATTCAATTTAAAAATACTTTTCTTATATATCGTGATAAAAATATAATTAATAATTTGACATAATTAATTTATTCAAACAAATCTAAAATAATGAAAAATATCACTATATATATTTTTACTCATGGACTTCTACATTTACACCTGGCATCAAAGAAACCCACGTATCAACCAGTGAAAAACAGGAATATCCGATTTTATTTATAAAATAAAAGGGCTACTAAGCTGAAAATACAGGAAAATAATAATTCACATGTCAAACCTCTTCATTATGTAGAGAATATGATTTATTGAGTTGTTTTTATCTAACAGTTGTAGTGCCAATAAAGTTTAGGAATATGTTCTAAATAAATCAGGACTTAAAAAATATTTAAACTTACTTGTTTGACACAAAATTAAAATGAAAATAATTGTTCGAAAATAAAAAATTAGATAAAAAAACACATTGCAAATATTAGTACCACTAAAATGTAAAAAAGAAAAAAAAAATTGAGTTATTAAGATCAATTTATTGCTAAGTCAGAACTTTATAAAGATTTTTCTGCTTTGCTTAATGTTTAGCCATGACTCCTCATTCATTATTTTATTATTAACAAAGTTACATAGTTAAAAAGTCCCTTTGTAATTGATTAATGTAAACACCAACAATTAAAAAGCTGTCTTAAAGAAAAATTACTCTGTATTTACCTGAAAGACTTAGCAAGTCGATTTACAGAGGACTGTTTGCTGGGGGAGGATGACGAGGAGGACGGCAGACGCTGCGTTGTGGAGTGCCCCGGTGCGTCCGAGGCTGATCCCAGACGCTGGAGTTTACTGGGGGAACTAGATCCAGAGCCTCCTCTTCCAGTTAGAGGGGAACTGACCCGCTGGGAGGGTAAGGTGGAGCTGGAGTAGTAGATACCTTCAGATTAGAAGGAAAAGTCTCACATTAGGGTAATGGGGTAAGGATAGCTTTGAAGTCAAGTCAAAAGAAAAACACATATTGCTTTAACAATTTAAAATCTGTAATTTATTTGCTATGTGGTAATTATTTTTGCAATATAATGTATCATATTGTGCTAAAATAATCAAATAAATAAGCAAAGAGAAGTTGTTTATCTTTTATTCTTGTATTTTTCTGGAAACTAACCATTGGATCCCTACATTGCCCACATAAGGGAAAAACATAATAAAATGTGAAAAAAAAACAAACAAAAAAAAAAACTCTTGAGCCTTGATTTAGAATATTATTTAAGTTTAACAGTCATAAAGAGATGCTGTAATTTTAAAAGGAATTACTATGTAGAACGGGAATTTTGAAAAAAAAAAAAAAAATCAAAACGAAACCGCAGAATATGAAGAAAAAGGCTATAGCCTCACCTGACCCTGCCCCAGTTTGTGATGGTTGCTGCTGGGCTGCACGATTGGACGTCACCTGGAGAAACCCAGAAACAAAAAAAGAAGTAAGAAAAATGAAACAATGGCAAAATGAAATCAATTTCAGGATGTATAATTGATGGAGACCCTAAATAAAACAATATAATTCATACAATGTATCAAAGTTTAAACAATCAGCAACAACTGCACTGGATCTATAGGGAACCACAAATACAAATGGATGAGCTTTCCTGAGAGGATTCAACTAAACATGTAGAACAGGTAAACAGGTAAGTCCTTCACTGCTTTTGGCCAAAATCATTACATATGGATAATTGATGTACCACATATATAAGGGAATATTAAACTGGTTACAGTGTATTTATCTTTTAATGTCAATAATCTATTGTCAGTATTTATAAACAAACATTTTCAAGTAAGTCTGTCTCCATTTTACTCTCCTTTGACTTGTATGGGGAAATAATCCATATTAGGAAATCAGCAAGAGCCTTTAGTTTTGATTTCTTTAGTGTGAAACTCTTTTAATGAAGCAACTTTGAAAAAAGTCATGTTCTCATTGTGTAAATCAAATAATTAGTGTGAGTTCATATAAGTACAAAACCCATCTAAAAGCACAATTGACTTTTTTTGTTGCTAGATTAAGCTCCAGTTGTAAAATAATGAATTGTGCAAGTATACAATCGCAAACGTGGCTTGACTAAAATAAAATTAAATGAAAAAAGGGTCAAATATATCCTTTAAAGTTTTCTTTTATATGCTTTTTTGCATTTGTGAGCTATAATTTTTTGCAGTGGTGAAAATCTTAAACTATCTGTGAATAACTATACTTGTAAGGCATTTTAAATCAACAAAGATGCATAAAAACAACAAAACACAATATACTTCAAAGCAAACTATTGGTGATGAGCAAGAGTAAGACTTAGTTGTATGAAATGCTAAGTGTGACTATAAGGAAAGGAGATTGGAGAGCAGAAAGTGTAGAAAAATGAACAAAAGAATCATAAAATGTACTCCAAAATGTTCCAGAAGCAGGTGGATGGGTTGAAAAGACTTGTACAAACACTGCCACTCAAGCTTGCTCCAATCAGAACACAAACAGCAGGGTTCTGGACCAGTTAGACACAGGAGGGACAACTATCAAATCCTGTTGTCATTTGATCGGGTTTGTGCCACAAACTTTTTGTTTGGTGGTGAGTCTGCAGCTGTTCAACTGTGCAGAAACATGAGTAGATAAAAGCATGATGGCTCAGCAGATCTACCTGAGATAACTGTAGTGGCAAGCAGAGACAAACTGTTTCCCATTATGCATTCGATAGCTTTTTCCCTGCTTTCCAGAAGGCCGGCAGTCTGTATGTCTTTGGAAAACAACAAACTGGCGGTTCCAGTAGAGCTTTGGAAATAACTGTTGTATATGAAGTAAATGCAAGTTCTAGTGACCAACAATTAATGGAAAGGCTACACTGTGACTGTTTAAAAAATAAACCTAAAAAAGCAGATATATGGTCCTGTGTGAAAGCATTTAGAACTTGAACACCAGCAAATCTCATTTATATTTCTTTATATCCCCCCATCAATAGCATTTAAAACACATCGTACTTTATTTGTATTTTTCCCACTGATAGCATCACATCTGTTCATGAAAACTAGAAAAAGAACAGGCTAAACCTGAACTACAGCCGCATCGAGGGACTACTGTAATTACAGACATTTGCCACCATCACTGCACTGTCCAGGTCCCAGCGATACCCATGATGATGAAGGTGTTTCAGAAGTGTGCTAGACTGAATAAAAAAAAAATAAATCACTCCGGGAAAGGAATGGTATTTTTAACATCCCAATTGCTCCCAATGGCATGTTTGTCATTGTTTTGACACCAAAGTAGAGATGGAGTAAGGCAAGGATAAAGCCCCCCAGCTCCTCCTTTCCCAAAAACAGGCCGTCCACTGGCTCCAGGACAGACTTCAAGAACTGGACTGTGTGGCTGGCTCTGTCTTACATATAGCTAGTCTCACTAACAATTGTGTTAGGAAAAAAAAATGACTTCAATGACACTTAGATCTGAGGTCAAGGGCACAGCTCTGCACAAAAAGCCAGTAAGCAGGATTTTTGTGTATCTGCTGGCAACGATAAGCAATCTTTTTTCTTCCTACTACAAAATTTAAGGGGACGTTAATTCTAAAGTATCCAGATTATATCCTACATGAGGCGATAGTGGAGCAGGAATGAGACATATTCACCCAAACTGCGGTGGATCCACAGTAGTGAGCAGAACCCACAAACCACGACTCAAACATCGAGTTACCTTTGGGACTTAACCCATGTTTAGCCCGGAGCGCTCCTTTATGAATGTCTTTCTTTGGCTCTGATAGCCCTCCGTTTATACAGAGTCAAGGCACGCTGCCAAGTCTGGATTTTGATCGCTTCACACTTCCTGGTGATTCACTGGTTGGCAGGGATACTTGGGCTTCTGTGCAGACATTCGTGGCAACTCCCACTGCGCAAGGACACGCAGCCTTAGACAGAGGGTGGTGGCTGGGTGGGAGCAAATTGCTTTTTATTTACACCCGAATGACTTCTTTGACAGACCTGAGTTCATAAGTAGCATAGTTTAAGAACAACATGGTTACCTCAAAATGTGAAAGAAAACATTATCTCAAGGTCAGCTCATTCTTTGCTGCCTTTTAATAGAAATTATCATAATTGGTACAGACATGGGAGTGTAAAATTTGTTCTCTGTATTTAACCTGTCGCCTTAAGGGAAGCAATAAGCTGCAGTCATAGCTGGGCTCCACCTTTGTGTGGCTTTACCCCCCAATTCAGCCTCTTTATATTAAGCAGGGAGGCATTAGGTACCGTGTTGAGATTCAACCTCCAAGTCTTAAATTATGTTTACACCAAACATGTATTAAGCATATGGTGTCCACACTGGACTGTCACCACCTACAGTTGGAAGAGGCTTTGCGTGGCATATTGAAGCGTTGCAAATATTGTGAATCTTGCTCCAGGTTTTTTCTTTCAAAGCTATATTCTGATATATAAAAGACTTAGTGTCACATAAATCTGGCTGCGCATGAACTGCAATCATTAATTTATAATCCAATGAACAGTTTTCAAATGGTTGGCACTTTGTGGCACTTTTAGCACACAATCAACAAACCCCCGATTTGTACCTAGAGCAGGGATGCTGGTATTCCAGAAATCCTGCCCTATCTGTTGCTGATTATCTGGATCAGGTGTGTTTAGCCAATAAGGAGCTTCAGTGGCAGGTTGGTTTTAATACATGTAGGACTCCGGCCCTCGAGGACTGACTTTAGACACTCCTGACCTAGAGCCTGCAACTGGACTTAAAAACTTGCACAGCAATGTGCAATAAAGTTAAACAAAAATCCCATGAATAACCCTGGGGAAGACTGACAGAGGCGTGGCTGCCAGTATGCGCCTACGACCCCTATGACTATCACCGTGACATTCATATGCATTCACACACCAGTGGAGCCACACTGGAGACAAGGAGGATGAAGTGTCTTGCTCAAGGACACAACGATGGTTGGCTGGCAGGAGCGAGGATCGAACTGTCAATCCTTCGATCATTGGGCAACCAGCTCAACCACCTGAGCCACTGTCGCCCAGTTGGCATGCACCTAGATATGAGAAATTTCCTCTCCACATTTGACCCATCTCCTGAGGAAGCAGTGAGCTGCAGACCCAGGCATGCTCAGGAATCATTTGGTCATCTGGACCCCACAAGATAGTGGGATGAACTTTTTCTTAACCCTTATGGGGTCCAGATGACATAGGGCTTTCATGTCTGCCACGGACACCACAAAATATTAAAAATCACTGAAAAAAAAAAAAAGTTCAGCGTGGTGTCTTGTGGGGTCCAGATGACCCCCCATCCCTACCTAAGAGAGCACAAGGGTTACATGATTTTTGATCTTCACTGGTGTCCAATGACAGATATGAAGTCTTGTCCACCTTTGGGGGGGATGACACATCAATGTAAGGAAGGGGTCATCTGGACCCCATTAGAGAGCACAGGGGTTAATGCTGAGTGTCAAGCAGGGTGGCTGGGTCCCATAATTCGAATTTTTGGTATGACTCAGCCTGAATTGGAACTTACGACCTTCTAGTCTCAGGGCGGACACTCCACCACAAGGCCAATGAGTTAGTCTCGAGCATTCAGGATGCAGAAGCCAGAAATTCTGACCTACGGGCGTTTGCATAGACGTTTCCTTGAAAGAGGCTTCCCTAAACGCGAGTTTAAGCCCAAAATGAGCATTTACACACTTTTACTTCAACTTTTTCTTTTAAGTGGTTGCTTGACCGCATGTTGCTAAGGCTAGTATGAATGTAGCTTTAGGGTGGGTCGTCTACCAAAAGGACACTGATCTTGGAAGGTCGAAAGAAAGGTATTGTAGGAGAGATGCAATCCCACCCAATTAACTGATATAAAATACATTAAAACCCCCCAAACTCAACATTTTGCAGATAAAACCTTTACACTGCTCATGAAAATCCTACTTTTTACACATGTGTATCTTTAAATCCAAAGTACTTTTGAACTTGACCCTTGACGCCATTAGATGTGGATACCTGAGGCTAATTGAAATGAGATCACCAAAGTGTTTGTCTAATGATTCTATTGATCTTGAAAACTAATTTTCTTTCAAGTGCTTATAAACTAACAAATGTGGCCCGATAATCAAAAGGGATCGCGAGACTCGGAGTCTTGATTAATGGATTTAAAGACAGATAAGTAAAAGGAGGTGTAAATAAGTGATGAGTAAAGGATGAATTGCAGGCTGAGGTGAATAACAGAGAGAGAAAGTCTTATACACTCTGTGAGGGAGTAGACTTCCTTGATTCTGCTGTATGTCACCCTGTAGTGCAGCCTCTTTTCTCCTCCAGTAAAACACTGGGATGTTTGAGGTGCCATGTATCCATGCATTATTAAAGCATGGCCTCTCAGGGTTATAAATATCCTACAAAAGAGCACCAACAAGCCAGCTATTAGATGGCTCGCTGCCTCTTCCCCAGTCATTCATTCCAACTTTAATCATTGCTGTGGTCACTTGAAACATGCATGTGGAAGCCGGTCCCTAGGCTTACAAAGCAACAAACACAACATAGGTGCATGTGGAGCACATGTATGCAGGCTAGACCTGCACATCTCACAGTGCTGGCATGCCTAAAGCTATTCATGAGCAACAAGCCTTGCTGACAGCAGTAGCCCCATTACACTGACAAGCCCAAAACATCAGAGGAGAATACACACAAACACAGACACAGTCAGTGGTCAGAGATGATGAGTGGAGAGGACAAGGAAGGAGATGGGAAAGAGGACTGGAAAGCTCAAACTTCCTTACTTGTCGGTACATCGTTATACCTATTTGTTTTCCTGTCTCTTAAGTTCAAGTTGTTGAAAGAAACGATGTGCGCTTTTATCTGAAACTACTTCTCCTCGGTTTTCTCCAACTTCTCATGTTTCTTTCAAAAGAATCATACATGTAAACAAACAGAAACACACAAAAAAGCAAAATATACCCTCTCAAGCCTTACAGGGAACATCGCCTTCTTGCAAAGGTGATGAGGAGATTTTCACGAAAACGCTTCCTCTAACTTTTAATTCATAATCCTCTTCCACAAATGGAACATTTGTTCCAGACACTGGAAATATTTTTAATGAAGCACTGCAGCTGCTCACTGATTAGGCAGATGTGTGGGTGTCTGCTAGTCCACGTGTGTGTGTTTGCTGTATGCATAGTGCATCTGATATGTTAGGGACCTGAAAATTAAGAATAATTGGCTGAAGGCTGTATAATAATTACAGGGGTTGCCTCTCTAGTAGCACACTGCTGTGATTAATATATCGCTTTGCATCCAGCTTTACTTGTGAAGTCCTTATGAGGGAGACGCTTTGGTGAGATCGCTCTCTGTGCTTTCTTCCCCTCAGTTTCTGAGCAGTTCTCTTCCTCTGAACAAGTCTTCCTCTGTCTTCACCTCATTAAAATGGAGGCAAAATGCAAAAAAGCCAGCTGCTGCAACTGGACTTAAGCAATGCTAATGATTAGGAATTTAAAAAAAAAAAAAAAAGTGTACTTTGACACTTCAAACAGGCTCAACAGCTATGATGATAAACAGTTCCACATGCAGCGACAGTGCTGGGATTTGCTCTCACTATATAACAACATCCACTGAATCCTTACCAGGTAAAATCAAGTAAAAGATCAAAATTCAGATTCACCTCTAGTTGATTTATTTCATTTTATTTATTTTTTTTGCAAAGACTTCCAATAACAGTTACTAGGGTTTTCTACAGACTCAAACTTCCTCCGACTGCAGACTTAAGTTTATGCAAAAATTGCCTATTTGTTGGAAATTCTGATTAATGTTCCCGACTTAGGCAACATACTTCTCATTTTTTTTGCATGCTGTCTTTCTTTTAAATATTTTTCTTACCTGATTGTAGCTGTGCACGGCTCCTCCAACCTGCCCGCTGCGCTGATGAGTTGCTGCAGAGATGCTGTCGCTAAGGGCGAGGGTCTGGTTGCTATGGTAGCTGGCAGAGTACTGAAGCGAAGCCTCCGGGGTGGAGTTGAGCTGCAAGGAACTCTGGGAAAGGAGAGCCGGTCCTACCAGTTGAGACGGGAGTGGTGTGTAGTTGGTTTTTGGGGTGGGGTGGGGTGGAGGGGGGAATGTTAAGTCGGTGTGTGAGAAAGAGAGAGTGAGAGATTAAGAGTGAGAAGGAGAGTGGGGGCGTGAAGGGGGGTTGAGAAACGAAGAGTGAAATGGGGAAGAGAGAAAGAGCAGCAATTTAGAGCAGATAGTGCAGCAGTGCAGCACTCTGTGAGTTGAGATGGCATACATAATTTATTAGCAGAGGAAGAGAGAAACAGAGGAACACAGAGAATGAGAGGAGGAGGAGCAGGGAGATGTAGAGAGAAGGAGAAGGAGGGCTCTGAAGAAGAAAATCGTGATGGATAGAAGTTTGAACAAGTTACACAATACCACCCCAAACGTGTTGATTCTACATCAAACAGATCTACGTTTGACTTATTTTTTCTTCACATGACAGGCAAGGTGACGGATTGAGAGGCTAATCAATTAGCATCCTCTCATTTTTCTGTCGATTAATGAGCACTGCAAGATAATAGAATTTATTTCATATTCCCTAATAGGCTAAGCACTAATAAACTTCACGATGTGAAGAAAATTTGCTTTAAACGGCGATCAGGATGCATTTAACTACATGCACATGCCTCTGGTAATTGAGTTTAAGAACCGCATGCTCCTACCACCTGATGTAGCTGCTGCTGTGTCAACAAATAATAATCCCAGAGCTCGCTGATTCCTGTGCTGTGCAGCTAAAACTGATGATCAGGACCGAGTACATCCGAGGTGCCTTTTATTGGGAAAACCTCAAAAGCATATTTAAGGGGTGATGTAGTTGTTTTCAGGAATCACTTGTAGGAGATAGTGTGTAGGTTGTATAATAATTTAAAGCATCCAGTGGTGGAGCTGAACAGATATTAAATAGGGGGAATTGATTACAAGCTTTGAGAACAACAGTGGATGGCCAGAAATTTACAAATAGAAGAACCTAAAATGTTTCTCATTATTTTTATTAATATTAAAACTGCAATTATTTCAGATGAAGTGAAGACCTCTTGGATCTTATACTGATTTTTGCCATTTTTGTGAATTTAAGTTACATTTTGTTCAATCTTGTGGTTTTACAAACATTTTTTTCTTTTTTGACATTTTTGTGACTTTTGTTTTTTTTGGCTTTTTCTATGACTTGAGGTTACATTTTGTTCAATCGATCATTTATTATTATTATTATTATTATTATTACAATTTTTATGACTATAGGTTACATGTTCAATCTTGTGATCATTATATGGTGTTTTTTGCAGTTTTTCGGATTTTCTATTACATTGTGTTGAATCCTTTAGTCATTACACTGTGTTTTTTTGGCTTTAAATTTGGCTGTATTTATTTATTTTAACATTTTTGTGACTTTAGGTTACAATTTGTTCAATCATTTGGTAATATATTCTGTTTTTTGCCTGTTTTTGGGACTTTACAGTACATTTTCTTAAATCATGTGCTTGATTTATTCTGTTTTTATTGGTATTATTATTATTAATGCTGCTTATGTGACTTTAGGTTACATTTGGTTTAATCTTGTGGTTAGTATATACCGGTTTTTGACAATTTTGTGACCTTAGGTTAGGTTTTGTTATATCTTATCTTATGGTAATTATATGCTGTTTTTTTGCCTTTTTTCTGACTAGGTTACATTTTTTTTAATGTTGTGGTCAGTATATACAGATTTTTGTGAATTTGGGTTAGATCTTTCTCTTTTTCCAGTTTTTGTGCCTTTAAATCACATTTTGCTCAGTCTTGTGGTTAGTTTATATTGATTTTTGTGACTTTAGATTTGATTTTGTTCAATCTTGTGTTTATTATATGCTGTTTTTTTGTTTTCTTTTTTACAATTTTTCTGACTAGGTTAAATTCTGTTCAATCTGGTGATTAGAACATTCTGTTTTGTGCAGATTTGCTGACATTAGGCTACATTTTGTTCAGTCTTACTACTATATCCTGTTTTTCCCATTTTTGTGACTTTAAGCTACATTAAATTGTAGGCTTAATGCAATTAATGCAATGAGACACTTGTCAGTTTAGCCCTGGACTTTGAGGCTAGCTCACTGTTAAACTTCTGAGATTCTCAAGTTGACTTTCAGACCTCACTATAACTCTGCAGCAGATCTGAGTCTACAGCGGTTCTTTGCCCGCACGGTGAATGTTTCAAAATGTGAAGATCTTTCGAACCAAAAGCAACTCAAAATATGTTTATGACCTAACATCAAAATGACACGTTTGCTCATATAGGTAGGATTATCTCATAAACCTATCGTTTGTGCTACAGGTAGGAAAATCTTCAGAGGTAGAATAGAATAAATAATTTGAGGGGCTCAAGATTTAATTAAAAAAATATTACTCTTGGTATTTTTGTAGTAGGGAGGCGTATACTGATGATTTTTTTAACCCTTTGTCAATAATGGTACTGATATTGACTTAAAAATTGCGGGACACAGTAAGGGAGGACTTCTTGCTTCCCCTCATTGCCTCCCCATATCTCCACCACTGAAATCATCCATTTACGTCATCTTTCCTTTTTTATCATTTGTATGTGTCATCAGTTTTTTTAAAGGTTTGTTTACCTATAAAAAAAAGAGAGAATAAAGGAAAATTCATCTTATACTTGCTCCTTATCTTTTCTATTGCCTCCACATTGCTCTTCCTCTCTTACCTCAGAATCTTTTCTTCCGTAAGAGTCTGTGTGCTGTGAACCCGGATCAACTCCTCTGCCTCTCGTCTTTACAAAAGACTTGCCTTTTCTCATCTGGATTCATCTCTTGCTTTTTATGAATTATTAAACAACATTTTTTGTGTTGCGCAGTACGAGCCGGAGCTCCCAAACTCATCATCACTCAAACTGTGTTTGTTACTTTGCGTGTGCTTCGTGATTCAAGCAGTTTATGTGTTTTTCTGTCAAGTGATTTGGTTAACTATAGCTACAACACCTGAAAATATGGGTAAAAAAATTACTTTTTTAGTATCTAAAGGTATTTATAGGTATAATCGATTAGGAAGTCCAGTTAGATAAATGGATAAATAAAAACATACTTTTATTAATGTATTTTTAACCCTGCATAAATGCATCCAACAGCTTTACATCATCTCTGCAAAAAAGAGCAACCTGCAGATGGATGGGTTCTCTCACTCCTTACCTCAGAACTGTTTGAAATATTTTTGAGGGATTTAGATGCTTAATTTGTTAAACTGATAATTTTCAAACAGCACATAATACCTTAAGACCAAACCATTACATAATGCATGGATCTAGATGATTATTTTCAGTAAAAGCTACAAAATATTTATATATATATTTTTTAAAGTTGCTTTTGGCATAAATTTTATAAAGTTGGGTCATTTTACAAATTGTGTTTTGAATTACAGATGTTTAGAGTGCTGCTCTTTGGAAATTTGTTAACCCTTTAACACCTAAGATGTCACTTGCTTTGACATAATCTTTTATAATTTTTTAAATCAACAAAAAGTTAAAGAACCTCAACTCTGGAGCTAAATAAAGCTCCGGTGTTAAAGGGTTAAACATAAAAAAAACTCTAAATAAGATTATTAGATAATTATACGTGTTTGCATAAAGGCTGTGAAAGCTGTCACACATGAGTTGATCTTAGCAGGTCAAAGAAGTTCAAATTTAAGCCGCTCAACATATGATTCCTATTCCACAGACCACTGATTTTAATTTGACTAAGCTCCAAATCGTTTTGATTCTAATAAATACATTGCGATACTGGATCAAAAATAAATAAACTCTTTTCTGATTTTTTTTGGAGGCTTTCACACTTAGGCACAAAAATATTTTTTTTCTGACTATGAAGGACATTGTGCATTTAGACATAAATGATCATAAATATTTGAATAGCCTCTCTGTTCTAAATGTGCTGCACGGTTAAAGATGCCTCACCAACATGTACATGTCTTACAGGAAGAAACGACAAAAGGCAAGATGATAACAGAGCTTGCACTTGTTTCATTTGCAATTGTAAGCATGCTCCGATGAAATAAACACTGTGGGGTTATAGCATTATCTTTGAACATTTATTCATGAGTTCTATTAGTCTGCGCTGACAACTCACAAACAAGCAGATCATTTTAAAGCAAATGCTTCCTGATATTTGATATTCTCACATCTTATTTGATTATTGCATGGTAATTTGCAGGGCACCCATAAATCATGCACCCACATGTACAGTACATGCAGAGGAAAAGCCGATCCGAGTTCATCTCGGTTCACACACTGGAGGGTTTGCTACATGAGAAAAGAAGCAGCGGCGTTCCATCACACATGCAACATTTGTTCTTTTGGGAAAAGGAAAATAGCTAAAACTTTTGCAAGAACAGTTAAAATTTCTCTTGTTTTTAGTCTTAGCAAAACAAACCAGAAGAAGCAAATTATGCAAATAAATAAAATGTCTTTTTGAGAATTATTAAATTAATATTTTTTTTTAATATCTATATAAGTATGCACAATTCAGTGCACATTAATTGTAAAAAAATAAAATAAAATAAATAAATTGTGCTCATTGTGCAACATGTAGAATCTCATCTTTGCACACCATCAAACAGAGCCCAAGTTTTGAAAATGCCAGCCATTACAGCAATATCAGCCATCAAAAAGGTCAGCACACAATAAGTGAAATGGGAATGCAGTGTTCCAAAACCAATGACCTGAACAGAAAATGCCAAAGACCTCATACAGTACAGTCTGCCTCTCAATCATCTCTGGAATTTGTTTATCAACACCCAAAGTTCATCGAATAGAGAAGTTGCCACAAAGAAAAGAAAAAAAAGAAAAAACTTTAGGAGTTTTTCTTTATTTTATTCTGTGCTATTTTATTGTCCTCTCAAAAGCTAAGCAACACTAATGATCCATCTGCTGAGATTAAAATGAAGAAAGGCACTTACGTTCTCCGCTGTCGAGTATTCCTGATTCCTGAAGGGAACGAATGCAGGAGTCCACCAGCTCCAAACCTGTGGTCAGCTCATCCTCGATATCCTTCTGTCCATCTGCTGCGAGGAAGAATCAGAACAAAGAAGGATATTTATCACCTTTGCATGTCTATATACTGAATTTAGGCTGGAAAATGAAAATGTACCCTGAACGTCTAAATGTGTGCACACATGCAGAACATTTTAGCCTGGGTAAGTCTTTTTAGGGGCACCAAGTCACATTTTCATCCATTCAATATGCAGGTACATGGATATGAATTCCACATATCTAATAGCATTGTCTTTGTTCCCATAAGGTCAAGCTGAAAAGGGTGTTTAGTGTTGGCATGAATCTATCAACAATAGGACTGTCTTAGCAGTCACTTTTCCAATAGAACCATAAAAACATGAAATGTTTTACATGCACTTTTAAATTCTAAGAAGGCTGCAGGGATAAAAACAACAGCGCATGAGTAGACTGAAGTATTCACAGTGTGAATATTCTTGCAGAATTTTACCTTGAGAGTTCCAGCGAAATTGGTCATCTGTTGAACTGGAAGAAAAAAAACATAGAATTAATATTCATACAACCTGAACAATAACATTGAAAAACTAAATTTTCTGACATGTTACATAAAAATGTATGTCATGAAAATGTATTTTTAGGAACAGAATGACATAATTATATAAAATCCACTTTTCCCCACACTCTTTTAAGCAGCAAACCTGTCAACGCGACTTGGTTTTATTTGATTCTTAATTTATATGATGTGTGTTTACTACTGCAAAAATGTCTCTTTATGACTATGAGTACTAATAGTGTAAAAAAATGGCACCATCACTTTACATCTCTGCTCAGTTTTCGTTATTTCTAATCATTGTATTACTTAACTTTTAAAAATGAGTTTGATATAGATGTGTTTAGTAATTGGTTTGGTGTATTATTACATAATTAAAGCTCAAAAGGAAAAAAATCAACTCAAATTAATTTATATAGTAATACTAATTTATAATAATGTAAAAACAGAAACAGTATTTTTGTGCCAGGATAGTTGTTTAACAGTAGTGCATTGCCAATCTGTGACAATTATTTTATTATTAAGGCTACAGTGAAAAATACATTTTTACTGTATGTTTTAAGACTTGAGACATGACTTGAAATGGAATGCAAAGACATTGGACTAGCAAAACAGAAAGTATCAGTAGGGCTGGGTATCAGTTATAATTTCCCTAAATGATCCAATTCACAAGAGCCTAGATCAATTTGATTCTGATCTTTTTAGATTCTTTAAATTCTTGAATTCAATTTTGAGTTTATATATTTAGACATAATTATTTAGAAATACAATAATAATCTACTATATATGTACATATATTTATATAAATCTGATACAGTTCACATACTGTAAAATGTATTACTGAAATTGTAATGAGATTGTTAATTGCATACAGTATTACATGGAGTCTCAAAAGGAGAAGCTCTAGCAAAAATTTTCCGATCGTTAACATTGTAAACATTGTTCTGCTTCTCCTGAAGGGCGTTTCAGTATAAGTATAAAGTATAGACAAGAAAGTATGATTGTTAATATTTCCTTAAAAGAGTTTGGAAAATTCCCACCTGTGAGTTTATAAAGATGTTCATTTAGTCAGCAAAGTATGTGTAGGTTGACAGAGCGTTAGCATTAGCCATCCTATGGGAAATTCCATTAAACGTTAGCATCAAGCTAGCAGACTAGCTTCATGGGCTAAATTGATTTTTATTTTTATGAATCAATTTTAGATCTGTTAAGATTAAATCGATTCAAATTGATTAATCGATTTTATCAACCTTCAAACCAAGGTCATTGACCATCAATAAACAACTTTTTTCACTGGGTTTAAGTCTTTTTGAGCTTGAAAGGTCCTTTTTTTTTACTTATCTTTTATAGTATGGACGGAGGTTGGCCTGTTTTGTGGTTTACAGACAAATGAAGACAAGAATTACAAGACACACACACACAGACCCCCTCCTGTAAGGTTAAACACAGATGCACCTGCCATGCTGCCACCTGACCAGTATGGACAATGAAAGAATAAGCCCCAAAACAATACTGGCACCTTTTTCCACAACAATCAGTTCCACTTGTCAGGTGTAATCTTTGTGACAGCATGTTAGCAGCTTATGTTTTTATTGTGTCAACTCTGCTGAAGGCTGTCAGGCTCGAAAGGTTCGTACAGCTGCATGGGAGTTTAACCTGAAGCTGGCTTTTTTTCAGGGGCAACTGTGTCATCTTTAACGTCTATATGTCTACATTGTCGTTGGAAATATTGATTTCAGACCTATTTGTTGAACATAAAAAGGTCATTAGTGTCTAGGTACTCATCACTTTAGTTCTGTCTTTTGACAAGAAGTAAATTAGGATAAAATTGGAGCAAAAAATCCAGGTAAAATTGGAAAAATTCATCTATTTTTTAATTATCGTGACTTCTCACTTATTAATTTTTTTTTTGGACATCCAGTTTAGTTTTATCAAATATGCTTGATTTATTAGCTATCGTCCAATTTTAATATAGCTGTGCAATGATAAATGTTATGTAATGAACTAAAATAAAAATGTGAAGAAGAATGGGTCAAGGTTGATCAAAGCTGCTCAATCATGGGTTCCTAATGCAGCAGCTTGACTTGAGCTTTTTAAAAAAAAATAATTAAAAAAAAAGTTTTTTGTCCTTTACTTTTAATTTTATACAGAGCACCTAAGGGGACATATAATGCACACAAGAAATGAAGTGGTCATTTGCACACATACTTTCTCGTGTGCATGAGAAATTATCTATGGTGCTCACTTGATATTTTTTTGTGGGTACAAGAAGTTATTTTTATTTATTTATTTTTTACTTAATGTAATGATAATAGCGAAAATGTGAACATCAATAAACTTATCAGTACTTCACCACTTTATAGAAAATATAGCATTCTTTGTTTCTGGAGGGGAATTGCAAAAATTGTTATTGCATTCTGTCATTTAAGCTTAAAATGCAAAAACAGAGACATTTCCAATTATGTAGTAATTAGAATTAGCGTTTTACACAGATAAAATATGTTTGGATTTGTGGATGTACACACATCATTTGATGTAACTAATTATACAGGATTTGCGTGGTATAAAAGAAAACAGCTTCAAACTTTTATAGCTTTGCAATGATTTTAGAAAAAAAAACACTTTTCTTTAAGAATTTACTTCAATTCATCACTTTAGATTTGCAAGGCCATTCTCAGACAGTATTACTAATTGGATTTTATGAAATAACACAAGAAAATCTTCCTATGGAGGGAAAACAAGGATATGAAAAAATGTTTTCATAGTTTACATGAATAGAAAAATTACAAAAAGAAGCATATTAATATGCAAAAAACTCAGAACAAGTGCTTGTGTTATGCAGTATTGATCTCCTTGTAAATGCCAGATAATCTCTTTAAAAAGCTCACAGAAAAAAGCAACTTCACCTTTTTTTTTATTATTATTATCTCTTTGTTGTCATATAAGAGAATTTTTGCAATACATGCACTGAAACACACAGACATTCTTTCAATTGCTGTTAATAAATTGGTGAATGAAAATGCAAAAAGAGATAAAAGACAAATATTGAGCTGCATGGGGGATAATCAATGCGGGATGATACTTTGAGATTCATTCATTGAATTTTATCTGCACCATCTGTCAGTCTGGGACAATTACTGCTTCAGCATTTGTGCCATTTTAACAGCAAAACTGTAACTGACACATGAACGGATGACCCTAAAAATACCAGATAAAGCCAGATCGTACAGTACCGGACTGCTCAGTGGAAATGAGGCTTTAATAAAAGTGTCTGAAATACATTGTATACCCATTATTATTTAACTCTTTAAAACAATAAATAATGAAATTGTCAAAAGACGTTTGAGCGCTGGTGACAGAACTATTTCAATTAACAGTAAAGTTAGTGAGCAAATAATTCAGTTTTCCCAGATTAGGTGGTTTTCCACCCAAATGAGAGGTTTTGATTCTGACACTATAAATAAAAAAAGAAATTGGGTCAAGTGGACATAATTTGGGCAGGTTTGAGATTAGTTTGGCAGATTTTAGTTCCTTATTAAAATATGTTTCAACCTGGGACACGATGTCAGGTGAGGCAGTGCTTCACCTCCCTGACCTGCCTACTAAAAATAATATAAAGATGTGTCCACAGCTCCATAAATACAATTTTTATTTTTGATCATAATCATATTTTTTGGTGGTCATTTTTGCAAATTTTCTTGTAGTTTCGGCGAAGGTTGCAAGGTCCACCAGCAATTCATGTTGGTTATTAAAACATTTGGATTCTTGAAATTGATTCTGTAAACTAGTGGATCAATTAAGATGTTATTTGACATCTTAACCAAGATAAAGATTAAGAAAACAAAAATTAATATAACCACTGCAGAAGGTCCCATTTTATTTTTTCTATATTTTTTTCAAGTTGAAAAATGTTATTCTTTTCTTTTTTCTTTTAAAGCTGAATTACTGCTTTGTATTTTTCTACAAAGTATATGAATTCAAGGTAAATAATACCAATTTCTTAAAATAGTTTAAGAAATGTCCCTTAATTATAGAGTACAAAACTGTTTTTTTTACAAGTAATTTGAAACCTGGCCATAATGTTAGAATTTTTCAATTGAGTGACATTGATAAATCCATGAAGAATCCAAAGAACCAGAATCTGAAGAGCTGAGCCGCCATATTTGTGAAGGTAAAGCAGTAAACCATAACTCCATAAAATGCTGAAATATTAGGTTTCAGTGCAAGTTACAGTGGCAGAGCCAAAGGCGCACGAGAGGAAGGAAACTTTGCATAAGATAGAGTTGATGGACATGTGGAGGAGATTTAATAAGAGGAGCATTTTCAATAAAATTGCACACTCCCAGCATGAAAGGCTGCAACGGTACACACTGGAAGGTTGTGTTGAGCTTTTAAAACGCAGTATTCATGAGAGGTTTAAATTCTGTTGTATGTAAACTCGCCTTTTGTTCCCAAAGAAATCCACATACATGTACTAAAATAACCCCAATAGACAAATTAAGCAACTGTTTATTTATTATTAAGATATGTATGTCAAAGACAAGAATAAAGTACTTAAAAAAAGTTTAAAACTTGCTTTTAAAGATTTTATTTCATGATCAAATATGAAAAAAGAAAGTTATTGATCAGATCTGTGCTCAGCTTTGCTTTAGGCTACTGGAAATTCTTATTTTCAGTGTTTTCTAAACCATCTAAGCATTGATTCCACCAGCCACATTCTTCACGAATCATTAGTCCACAGCTTTTATGATTTATCAAACTCCTGACTTTGAAGGGGGACCACAAAAGGTTTTGCTCAAATCCTCCAGCTGCCGCTCCTCCAAAGGCTGCACCGATGAGGAGTGCTTGCACGTCGGGATGAAGCTGTCAGCGTGTTCAAGTGTTTAAACTCAGTGAGCGCGTGCACACCCACCGCTTGCTTTCTCATAAGAATGTACATTAAAGCAGTAACTCCACAGGCAGGCCGTTCAGCTGCTGCTTTGACCTGTGAGCACAGTTTGGTTACTTGCAAATTAACACTTTTTTTGCACAATTCACTAATAAAATTTGGAAATCCAAATATATTGTATGTTTAGACAGAATTTAACTGTCAAAAAGTCTGCTGCAGCATTCTTAGAATTTGGAGAGAATTGGCATAATGTTCAAATATAATTAAACCAGTTTGACAGATTTTCATTGAATTTGTCTGCAGGAACTTAATGGAATATGTTTCAATTGAATAGAACTTCAAATCTAATTCGTTTAAAAACATTTCTTAAAATAACTGACTCCTGCACAAAATAGCATTAACTCGTGCAATATTGTATTGATTGAATACCAAGCCAATGTATGTTTCAGGCCTTTATTTTTTACTTTTTTGCTTTCATGTCTGTATTTGCAGCCAATTCCATGAAAAACAAATACTCCATTCTTCACTTAAATCTAATTGCAACCATGATATTTTTAATTATATATTTTGTAATGACTTGCATGATGTGGACTTTTTTTTTTCTTATGTCATAAAAAAGACATAAACATTGAAGAAGTACAATACACAGAAATAATTAAAGTATTTCACTACTTATGTGAGCAACTGTAAAATGGTTGCAGCAACTCCATTTTGGAATTGTCAACTATTTGCCAATTAGCATTCTTTCACTGGCTTTGGAGGATTGCTGGGAGGAGGATGGCAAAGCCTAGAAATAAACTGCAAAAGTTAAAATAAAGGTCAGTGCTCCTTGCACCCCATGACGTTTGATTTCCTTGAAAACCATTCAGCTGAATCAGCAAACTTTCTGTTTACTGAAAAGGTTAAACAATTGTGGAAGAGTTCCAAAAGTTGTTGAAATGTTTAAAAAAAAAAAGTTTGTGTTGGTATGTTTCTTTTTTTCTACAGCTTTGAAGAAGACATTTGACGATGTTAATCTTCAAATTCTTGAACTTTGAGGTTTTAATTTTAAATATTTAAATTTCCTGTTTAGCTCAGAAACAGTGTGGTTTCCTTTATTTTATAAATCCTCTGAATCTCTTTAGGAGTTACAAGGTTGCTGGAGCCTATCCTTGCTACTTCTAGGTCAGGGGTGTGGGGGCAAAATCTAAAACACACTTTAGGTTGTGGTCCGAAAAAGATAAAAATGTATTGAATTAAATTAAACTTTTAAAACTTTAAACGTAACTTTTTAACTTAGCTATGAATAAAAACAGGCAGGAATTTTACTCCAGAATAAATCAACTTAAAACTTAAATAACTTCCAATATGTTACTCTCCATAAAATGTTAAAATGGATCCGGCCCCTGGGCCTTGACTTGACACGTGTTCTAGGTGAAGGTGGGGCTAGATTGTTCGCCAATACATAGCATTAGAACACTAGACATAAAATATTCTGTATTCATTTTTGGAGAGGAACCACACATAACATGTACTGTATGTTAAAGTGTCCTGGTCTGACACTGCGTGGGTGCATGGATACTAAAAGAGCAACCGAAGTGTAAAATTGGGTCATTTTCTGTATAGACTAAAGACAGAGTTTCTTCCACTTCTAGCTGTCACAACAAGATCTTGCATCAGTATCTTAGCATCAACATCATTTTGTGGTCAAATAAAAAATTTAAGGTCAGCAGAATTAATCAAGACGTGGCACTAGGGGGTGAGTGTTTAATTAGAGGATGCTTACAGACACTATTGGCTGCCAACTTAATGGAAAAAACACATTTAAGCATCAATCTGGAGTACATTAAAAAAAAAAAATCAGTAAATGTATTCAGAATATGACCTTCGCAATTCTCAAGGGCTGAACTTCATATTCGTCAGAAAGAGAGTTGGCAAAAATAACTTTGAAATGGTAATCAAAAAGTATATTTGATATATTTAATCAATTCTATCCCTAAAAACAATGATATAATGGCTAAGACACATGCAGTAAAGTTCAATACAAATACTGCTTGTGATCATATTTGGACTTGTGTAACAAAAGCGTTGAACTCTTTCCTTCGAGGTTCAGCAAACTGTTCAAAAGCAAAAAAAAAAGAAAAACTCACAGTAAACCTTGACACACCAGTTACGCTCTGTTCCCAAGAGGGAAGCTATCCTTCCACCCACTGAGACCATTACTGAAGAAAGTCTTTATCTCCTTCAGATTGGAGGCAAACCTCTGGCTCACTGGGTCGTGCAGAAGCTGATACTAGAACTTTCAGTGGTGTGCAACAGATTCCTTTTAGTGAGGATATGCCAGCAAATACATTTTTGATGAATTTAATATATATAGCATAGATAGACAACTAATCACTGAAAACGCTTTGTTACTGTCAGATTGTGTGACTTTACAAAAAGAATGTGTCAAGGCGGAAAAAAAGCCTTTTTGTTCTATACAGGAAGTGACGGGTGTGTGTCTGTGACAGTATTTGCATTTGTGTGTGCGTAACGGAGAAATATTTGAAAATGTGTTACAAAGTGGTGAAAACATTGTAAAAATAAAGAATAAGTCAAGAATATTTCAGCTGAATAGAAAACATGTTTTTTTTTTCTGAAGCGGATGGTTGAATACATAACTTCTGAGCTATACGTGCAGATCTGCATATGTGTGTTTGTGAGAGTACATGTGTGCGACAGTTTTCTTTCCTAGAAAATGGTCTTTTGTGATCACAACAAAGCTGAGGACAAAGTTTTTGTGGCGGTGACAGCACAGTGACAGTCCAACAGTTGGAGGAAGACAAAAGAGGAAGCCTTAAATAACTTCTGATGCTTGAGTTCTGACAGCTTTCACAAAGCCTCATTTCTAAAAAACATAACTAACAATGGAACGAGGTATTGACAACTCAAATAAATAAAGAATTCATTTGTGAGTAAATAAATAATTACGTCTGCTACTTTATGAAAACTTTCATTGTTTTTAAGAGTATACAGTATTCCCAGAAACTGTAGACTTAAAAAAATAAAAAAAAGTTTGTAGAAAATTGGATCTTAGTCTACTTGTAACAAGTCAATCAATTTCTTTCTATGTGGCATAACTGTGTTTTAAAAACACGTATTTAGACTTTTTTATATTAATTAGTGGGCATATCTGTTTAAGAAAGTGGAAAAACGTCAAGTTTCACCAGATAAGATTCACAATCTATGTTTAAAACGGCTAAGAAAACCCTTATGACCCAGCATTTTAGCGGCCTTTAAACGCATCACTCATGAACGACTCTTGGAGATGTGAGATGAGTTTTACTCCAGATTTGTACGTAACTGAGGTTTTGTGTGTGTAACAAGCAATTCATGCATATTTTTTAAAGATTTGCATGTGTAATTAGTGTCAAGATGTTGTCATTTTAATTTGTGGATGTATAAATTGTATTTTATATTTTTTGGTTTTATTATGTAAACTTTGTACTTATGCACATAATGTATTATATGGGTTACAAATCAAGAATTACACACACACAAATTAAGAATATGCACGTACAGATCCGAAAAATAATCTTTCCATGTTGTTTCCATGTTGGTGCCAAAATCACGGTTGTGTCTGAGTTGATTCACAACTCACTACTTAATGCAATATATAGTGAGATTACCATTTTTTTCGTGTTGTCAGAATCTACTTTTCCAAAATTCAGTGCCACAGAATCTCTTCTTTATTTTACACACACATATATGTATTTTTCTGTCTATTTTATTTTCTTATTGGCTGGAGAGCACCTGATTTTTCATTGTATCACAAGCTCCCTGTGCAGCAATGACAATAAAAGTATTCTGATTCTGATCTGACTCGATTGGCAAAAATAGACCACAATGCATTGCGTTTGAATGATTTGTCATGTGAAAGAATATATTTTAACTCATTTTTTTGTGAACCGGCTTAGTTTTCAACTTCAAAACACAGTGGGGTCATAAATAGTATTTGTATAATGTTCATTTTTATTAGTTTTTTATTGTAAATCTGTGACATCACCAAAGTAATGAACAGGGTGTTAAAATTGTCCAGGCAACTAGATATTAATGCACTATCTATAGTTAGGGATCAGGGTAGAAATATAAACATATCCTATACTTCACCTGAATCAGAAGTCCAAATACAGGTTGTGGTTTTATACACCACATAATTCAGAATTAAGCCAGATTTAACACTCTTTTTTATACAAGACTATTAGTAGAAATACTTATTAATATCAATTGGTAATTCAATGAGTGATAATTCAATGATTGATCCATTCACAGTCCTTTCAAAAACTATTTTATGGTAAAAGAATCTCCGGTTTGGCTTTTGTTTTTTACATGTACTTGTTCTCTGAAGCAGGTTTTGAAATTGATACTTAAAGGATGTAAAAAAAAAAGTGAAACATCAAACTATTTTTGTATTATTATTAACATTGTTGTTTTTGCCTGTACAAGATAGAGAAAGTGTCAAAAAATAAAAATAATATAAACCATCACACAAGTAAATTAAGTTTGGACCGGGAAATCTGTAGAAATATACGGCATGTACTATTTGCCATAGATTACTTAAAAAATGCTTGGAAATAAAAAAACAGTAACAGTACTTATTTTAATTTAAATTCTGAAAAACCAAACATTTGTACAAAATATATATATATATATAAAATAAAACAAAAATAATAGCGCTGTAAATTTTCCTCATTTTCACCTTGTGAAGACATTTCTATGCAATTATAACAAATAAACTGGTAATATATTTACTGACCGGGGTAGTGTTGAGGTTGAGCACATTTTGTGGAAACTTAATTTTAGAGCAGAAATCCTCATGCATGGGTCTATGGCTTTTTGAGTTAATGCTGATTTTGTTCAACAGGACTAAAATAAAAATAATAATAATGGATTGGATTTCTCTTTGCTTTTAGGCGCTTAAAGCTCTTACAATGCGTGCCCATTATTCCTTCACTCCTCATTCATACTTGGTGATGGTAGGGCTACTGATGTAGCCACAGCTGCCCTGCATGGGACAGTCAGCCAGAACGCGCCTAAGACCCCTCTGACCATCACCGGGACATTCATACGCATTCACACACCAGTGGAGCCACACTGGAGGCAGGGAGGGTGAAGTGTCTTGCCCAAGGACACAACAACAGCTGGCTGGAGGAAGTGGGGATCGAACCGCCAATTCTTCAATCACTGGCGGACCTGCTCAACCACCGTTCTTGATAAAAGTACTTTAGAATATCTAATATACTAAATATACTTCAGTACATTTATTATTAGTATAAACTACTAATACTCCAAAAAACATTTTTTGATAAAAGAGGATGTGGTTCGGCTAGACTAAAGTATATTTATATGACCTTTTAATCAATACCAATAAAAAGTATTACTAAAGTTACATATAAATGTCATGAAAAGTGAAAAAGATCTGACATAATGAGTAAAAAAAAATGTAACTCACAAACGAAGGAGTTTGACCTTCTCATTGAATTAAATTGATTCCAAATGTAAAACTTGCTAACAACAAAGCTGAGTAGTGTTTAGTCAAAAACTTTATTTAAATAAATGAAAGTTCAAATAGATATTGGACGCAATTAGAACCAAACATCCATTTTATAAAACTAATCTGGTCAACACATTGTATTATTTATTTATTTTCCCTAAAAGTAAGGTTTGGTTGAAGTAAGTTTCATAAATCTAGCATCTTCATTCTGACATGTCAATTTTACAGAATCATGACACACTATTATTGAATGTTCTGCTTCTTTAAACATTTTTTTTTTTACCTCTTTTATCCTCATCGGCACAAAGTGTTCCTTTAATCAAATGAAAGAGGGTACAGCTTGTTCAACACACGTTCAGGCAATATTTCTTGAACACAATATGCAAAGTAAGTCTGCTTGCTTCCATCTGGGAAGCTAAATAAAATGGCATATTTTGCAAACTATTACGTTCTATGAAATGCACGTGCACACAGACACACAAAGTCAAAGCAAGTTTAAGGAGACTACTTGTACCTTGTCCAAAACAAAAATGAATTTTAGAAAATTAAACTTGTTTTTAAACATATTTTGACATCTTAACACAATTGCAATTTCTTTAGCAACATAGTATATTTAAACACATTTCATTCTTTGTTTTTTTTCATTGTAAAGTCATAACTTTCTATACATAGAATAATTCCACAATACATGATAAAGTTAAAATGAATGTGTCCATGCTCTACTACTCAGAAAGCATTACGATGGTCTGTGCATGATTGCAAAGGGGTACCTTCATATATCTCCCACGCACGCACTCATACATTCATTACATGTGAAGGTATTCATGCATGCTTGAGACTGATTGATGGAAAGAATCCAGTGTGACAGAGTGGTTCCCTGGGGTTGGAGATGTATTTAGCTGGTGGAAGATGAGCGAACTGGTCAGACTATCACACCATATCAGGGCGTTCAGTTGGCAAACGACGCTGCAGCTTCATCTTTGGCTTGGAGACCTACGATGCACACACAGACACGCTCACAAAGGCCATCTGGTTCTTGCAGAGCACAGCGAGCCTGTGAGTGATTTTACTGTTTAAGTTGTTAACCCTCATCATTTCACAAACTGTTTTACCCTTTCTACGTGCACACACACAAGCACTAGAACATTTGTATCCATCTCTGAAAAATGTAAACAGGACTGCATAATAGATCTCTGATTGCTTTTTTTTTCTAGATGACTTATAAGATAGAACAAAAGTATGACCTTGTATTGACTTTTGATTCATTAGTCATGCAATCAAGTTCTTTAGAACTTTAAGGACTAAGTAGATAGACGTTGTGTTTGAAAGAATAAATGCAAACACAAAAGCTTGATGACGACAACAGATGCTTTAAAGACTTACAGCACGTCAGCAGAAGCTCTTGAATTGCATCTTTGTGCTTGTTTTGTTAGGTTGTGTTATAATTCATACATCCAACACACTTTTCTTACTAATCTATCACCCTAACTTCTGCGTCTGTGGTAAAATGATGCTAGCAATATTAGCTAATAAAGGCTAACATATAAAGCAAACATTCCAGAGTAAAACGTTCATTGCAAATCCCATCACCAGGACTCAGTTCGCTGGATTCAATTCCAATTGCACTAAACCACTGTTGCCTATAACTTCCAAGTACACCAGAAAGTTGAACAAGCCTGTAGATGTTTGACGACCAAAGGAAATCCACCTACGAGTCAAGCAAAAGCTAGCACGATGACGACCAACCATTACAGAATCAAAGATGTTTTACTGTATACTGCAGCTCCAGCGTATAATAACATGAAACTTCTAAATGACATGAGATTTATACCAATTGACCAATCACAAAATTAAATTGTAATATTTCCTTTCAAACTGTAGGGGGCAGCACACAGACAGTTTTAGACTTTATTTTCTGGAATTAAGCAAGTTTATTTTAATTTAGATTAAATGTGGCAAGGACCAACAGACAGCACTTTTAAAGCCCCATTTATAGAGGTCAACAGCAAAAACCAGTTGGTTTGGTGTTTGGTTACCTTTTAAATGTGCATTGGGCATTTGACACGCAATAAAAAAAGTGCTAAACAAAGTTTAAAAAATATACATTTAGCTTATGGTGTTAACAATGGGCAAGCAGGGAAGGACTTCTTTTTCTTTGTCTACCCTTTACTGTGGCGTAGCAGTAGGGTGGTCGACTCTTGATCGGAGGATTGCGAGTTCGATTCCCACCTTGCCCGCCCATGTGTCGAAGTGTCCTCGGGCAAGACACTGAATCCCAAATTTGCCTCTGATGGCCATCAGTGGGTGAATGGTTCAATGACTGTAAAGCGCCTTGGGTATTCAAAGGAAGGTAAAAAGCGCTATGTAACTATATGCCATTTACCATTTACTAGCACATGTCCGCTACCTACATTTGGAAGAAGCTTGGTGCGAAATATCAAAGTGGTGCAAATCTCACAAATCTTGCTCCAGGTTTTTTCCTTTCACAGCTCTATTCCGATATATACAATCAAAATTAATTATTTCTCCTCTATGATCAATTTTCAAACTCCTGGCACTTGAAGTAAAAGGGACACCATCTGAATGTCACTACCAAATCTGCAGCCTTGATTTGGTCAAAGTTATACCTGTTTTAACTTTTAACACACATTTAACGTTTTGCACATAAAGTATGAAGGCCGAAAACGTCCTGCCTTATTAATTAACGAGATAATCAATAATGAAGAAGGAAGCGTCTCGCACTCCCTTTCCCGCACTGAGAAAATGTCAACACTATTAAATCAATCGATTATATATAGATCAGTGCTGATGTTTGATGTTTTCTCTGATGAACTGCTTTGCTTTGCTGCTGATGTCCGGAGCTCAGTGAACGCACCATGCAGACACGGTCTGCAGACCTGAATTCGGTCAATCTGTCAATGTTTGTTTGGGATTTTTGGATAAATTAAGGGAGGGTCTGGTGCATGAGACTGAATTAAGACGTTTAAAGAGCATAAATTCACTAATAAATGAAAAATAGACTAAAAACCTTTGTGGAGTGTTTTCAAACAGGTGAAGTCTCGGTGTGAAAAAGGAAGAGGGGGTGTATCATTCTCCATTCTTGATTATCTCATTATAATGAGAAAACTAACTTTGTTTTCTCGTTATAACAAGATAGTGGATCTCGTTATAACGAGAAAACGATTAAATAAAAAAAAGTAGGGCAGGCCGTTTTCAGCTTCCGTAATAATGTATGAAAATGGTCTTAAAAATATTAATAGCTACACAAGAGCTTTAAATAGTAAAGCCTGAAACAGGCATTTTCACATATTTATATAGACTTTTTATTGGAAGAGGTCATTTGATAGTGTGCTGCCAAAGGCAGTGTGAAAATATCTTAGGGGAAGAATTGAACAGGATTGATCACCTGGAAGTAGGAGTAGAGCGGGTGCTCCTCCACATCAAGAGATGCCAGTGGAGAGGGCCCAGAAATCTCTTTCAGATGCTTCCCGGCTACCTCCTTCAGGAAGTATTCCAGGTATGTCTCATCAGGAGAAGTACCTGGGGATATGCCAGGCCCCCTGGAGGGGTTACATCTCTCCTCTGGCCTGGGAGGCCCTTTGGGGTCTTCCCACTAGAACAGGAGGCAGTTTATGTGGAAAGGGAAGTCTAGACAGTGGTAAGCCTTCTGTCACCACAAACCAGCTCCAGATAAGATGATGAAAACACAGATGTCTTCTTGAAAAAGAAAACTTTGTGCAGATAAAACTTTTTGACAAACAAAACAACCTATTTTGCATTTTGAAAAGATGATAAACGCTCCAATAGAAATGTATTTAGGGTATTCATATACGGTTGTTTATGACCTATATTGTGTTAATCAAAATTGTATTTGAGATCTCTATGGAAACACAAAGATGTATGTCACTTAGTGAAGATCATGGATGTTTTATGTTTATTTTTAAACTCCTAAGGGTTTTGTATTTATATGAACATCAAAGCATTGTAGTATTCCTGTCAGGTTTATTGTCATCAATGTATATAAAGTTATACGTATAAAAAAACCCTGTTTGTGATGAGCGTTTTTAACACTCCTTTGCACACAAGACAGTTCCCACTCCATAAGTTTAAAGCCTCCCAAAGATTGCTCCAGGCACTTATTTCAATGGCCTCAGGATATGCTGCTACAAAAGCACAAAGTCACTTGGATTGTTTCTGTCGCACCTGTCCAAAAAGTCACTACCATTCACAGGTGAAGGTTTGGAACCCTTATGAGATTCTCAGACAGATTATTTTGAGTTAATCATGAAATAAAGAAAAAACGTTATGTTTCTAAATTATGTATTATGATTGACAATCATTATTTATTTTTGTGAACAATCCCAACAAAAGCAGGCAGTGACTTCCCCCTCCTCACTCCACCCCATCCCTAGGCAACTTACATAACATATAGATACGTTAACAATTTTCAATACACATAAAAAAGCAAAATAAGGATGTTCCAGTCCATAGATCTTTTCTTGTGAGCTAGGTATTAAAGATTTGGCTTGTCCCTTTATAATCATTATTTTAAGGCAAGCCTTAAAAATACCAAAAAACACTGGCATAAAAATGTAAAAATAAAAATCGATGGACAGACGAACTAGGCATAACAAATTTATATAATATACAATTACAGGACCAGGATGGGACGGGAGCCGGAACCAACCAATAGGAACGACAACAAAAAAGTTTGTCCTTTTCTGACAATATGCCTTCAATGTGACTCAACTGAAAATGAACTACATTACCCAGAAGTCATCACTGTTCTTAGTCATGGTTTCCCCACTGAAATTTAAAGTGCAGCAATCATATATCAATGGCAGGAATGGAGAGAATTACAACTCACGGTAAGTCTAATGACAGAAAATAACATCCAGCAAAGAGTAAGGATGAAAGACTCTTCTGTTAAGTTCAGAGAGCTAGTAGGGAAGCCAGATGTAAGAAAAAGCAAAAATCGAGGGAGGTGAATAATGATAAAGTTGAATATTAATAAAGATTGATTGAGATTGCTGAAAGTACAGGACTAAAGACACAGAATTCTGAAACAGAGTTAATGAAATGCATTAATCAGAGAATAAAAAACAAACAAAGACACACTTATGTCACATTTAATTAATTAACAATGGTAATTATTAGCTAAAGTCAAGTAGAGTCGAATATTAAAATATTAATAAGGATTGTTTTAAATGAGAGTGGAGCCAGATTACCAGAACGGGACAGGATTACTCTCTGTGGGAGTGGGACGGGACAGGGTGAAAATCTACTTCTGTGTCCTGTCCCAAGCCTGGTGAATGCAAGAAGCACATTCAAAATAAAACTTATGAGACAAATAAATCAAAGGAAAAGATAGATATATGGAAAGATGAACTGATAGATGATAGCACAAGTTTCTATGCCTAAATATTAATATTTATTAGCAATATTAAACAAATGATTTTTTTTTCTCAACTTTCAAGGTACTACTTTTATTTTGGCAAGCAATAATTACACATAAAGATCTGTATATTTGCTAACATGAATTATTACTGGCATGAATTAACAGACCACCTGTCTTCCTGGATGAAGAAAAGAATAGATGGATAAGAGGAAAATTATGAACACTACATTCTTCAAACAAATATCCATTCTATTTCTGAAGTGTGAAAACAACAACACTTCTTGTCACTGTGATGACAAGCATTACTCCTGCTTATTTTTTTCTTTTGTTCTACCAGTCTTCCTCCATCGCTCTGGCTTCTTTCCTCTATGCTTTTTTGTGCATGTGTGGATTCCTTCTCCCCACTTCTCATTTCCTCAATCCCTCATCAGCCCACACATCTGTCTACATCCTATTTCACAGCCTCTTAGCATTTTAAACCAATTTGTTGCTTCCAGTGCTCACTGCATGTCAGTTACACCTGCCTCAAAGCTAAACGCCTTTTTCACTTGACAAAACATTTCCAGTTTTGAGTGCACTTCTACTGTAAGACAAATCCCCCCTCGTTCATTGTTTGTTGGACATTAATTTGCAACATTTCAATTGATTTCTTATAAAAACTGCTTAAATGCTGGTCTAGTTTAAAAAAAAGTAATATCTTCTTGAGCTATCGAGTACACAAAAAAGACACAAAATTACAGTTTTCACATATTATGTAAAGATGTTTCCCTTCAGGCCTCAACAGCACAAAAGACACAGAAAAGCAAAAGAAATAAAAAAGCCTAATCATATCTGACTAACAGGACAACAATAAATACATCAACAATTTCATCCAGATTCCCCTGGAGGCCAATCAACAGAATATTCATCACCTTGTTCTGCACTGTAATTACAGCCTTACCCTGGACAATCAAGCAGCAGCAAGACACATCACTTTTTTTTTTCTTTTTTTTATAACAGTTGTGTCACGGCGTGATTAGAGCTGTCTAACGAATAACTGACAAGAAAAACAGAAGGAAGGCATAATCACTGTGAGTTCTTTCTGGCTCTAGGTTAAAAAAAAAATAAAACATTATGTTTGAATAAGAATTAGTATCTGTAAAAACCATAACATCCGTGTGTGTTTTTAAGTAAACAGCTGAAATTTTTACTCTTTAATTGGTAACATATTAAGATACACATTCTAGGTTTTGCTTATTCTACTTTAAAATTTTTGACTACTTTTGTTTACCAACGTTTTCATATTACTACTATATTATCCAGAGTGGAAGTTTGACCTGTAAAAGCTCTGGTTTGTCATTTTTAAAAACCCACTTCAATAAAAATTGTCTTTTTAAAATGTTCTTGTAGCATTCCTCTCATGACGGATGACATATATAAAATAAATTAAGACTTAAATTGCATTTCTAATCATTATTTTTTTCAAATTATTAAAAATCTAGATGCTGTTCTAGATCCAAGTATGTCTTTGTTTTCCTTGTCTGAGCTATAATAATGTTAGGTTGGGGATGTGAGGGGCTGTAAGATAGTGGGAGAGAGCACAAACCAATGGATGATGGGAAAGGGGGGCAGGCTTACTCCATGCCAATGGTCCCACCTTTAACTCTGAGACAAATTAATGAACTGCTGCAACTACGTAGAAGCTATATCCCAGAAAACATTTCTTTTTTTTTTTTGTTAAAAACTGAATAATCATAATTAAAGAACCCCTAATAGATCAAAAGATGATCCAAGTGGGACTTTAAGTTCACAAAAGAAAAAAATCATGAAGTGATTATTAGATTCTAGCATCATATAAACATACTAAATATAAATTTTCCCATAAATATTCTTGGCCTCACTATTTGTCTTGTGTATTTTGGCCATTTCATATCTATTCTCACCACTATCTGGTGTCAGCGAAAGATAAGCTTGCATTTGCATGTTTAATGAACCAAATAGCCTCACCACGAGAAAACACACACATGCACACACACACACGCACACACACACACAGGGGTGCACATGCATGTATTGCTTTTGGCCCTGAAGGCCTCTGTCTCCTTGCAACTGACACAGAGTAAGCTGCTGCTGCTGACACCTTCAGGAAAAAATAGAAATAACAAAACATGCTGTGAAGAAGCAGAGACCATAATGGGTGATAAATAAAAGAAAATAATCTGCTGCGTTGCCAAGAGGTATAGTACTTCCATTTGAATGTAGAGACGTTTAGCATGATACGTTTGCTAAAGGAAAAAAAAAACAAAAAACACACACATATTGGTTTAAAAACAATATTTTTTTCTGTAATTATGTATGATGTCTTTTTTCATGAAAGACATTTTTTTTATTACAACCAAACCAAAAATAAAAAAGAAAAAAATCAGAGAGAAATGCCAAATGTGGCTCATGTGAAGACTATCAAACCGTATGTTAACGAGCAATGACAACAACATGGTTCAAAAACGATGTGCATTTGACTTTGTGTAGCACTTTTCAGCATGGCTTGATGTGATACATGTAAGGAGTGGGAGCAGTGGACACTGATTAGAAATCTAGACTGGTGGCACTTGGCTTGTTACAACCCTGACATTGGCAGCCATGGTTTGTGTTGACTGGCTGGGAGATCATAATGTGCCAAAATAAAACATGCACTGTCTCTTCAGCTTTCCAAAATAACACATTGTAATGTTTTTTTTTCTAATTGCATTAAAAAAATTGATATAATTTTATTTTTGCTATTTTTTTTTCCATCCCACAATTTGAATTGTTGCTAAAAGAGACAACTTGGCATCACTTGTAGTTCTGAAAAAGTGACACAAAGATTTTAATTTTACCTAATAATGAATTTCTACACTTACGAACTTTTACTTCTAGGTCTCATTTCAAGAAACTGAATTTTTAATATCTTATTTTGTACAATTCCCATGTATAAAAGTGCAACATAAATGTTGTCAAACTCTGCAGAAGCTATTAGAGTGTACAAAACCTCTTTGACATCCAATCACAGTTTTCAAGTATTGCTATGACACCTGAATTCAGATGTGCAGTATTAACGTTGAAGAATACCTATAACTGGAAAACATGTATCACATTGCATTATAAAAGGTCATTAGAGCTCAGCTTTCTATTTAGATGAATGCTTTGAAGAGCTCTTTATGCAATCTCCCATTGACAAGACTAAGAGATTTAAGCTTCTAGTCGACTTTGGCAATACCTCAATGTCTCCTTACAACAATCAATACCTAATCCTAAATCTCAAACTCTGTTCACTCAGACCTCAAATCCCTTTGTTGAGAAAAAGGGCCAATTTTTAACAAGTATTCAAAACAGGTTTTGCTACACAAAAGGAGAAGTAGGTTTAATAACTGAACTAAAAACTGATCAAGTTCATTTTTGGTATTACACTGTCCCTAGACAAGTTGAAAGATGTGTTCTGTTTCTGTGAGGTTATAAGGCAGCGTGATAACCTGTCCAGGCTGTAGTAGTCTCTCCCTCGACTGAGGAAAGCTGCAGTCTTTACTTTCCCCAAGGGTCCACTTAAGGAGCTGGGACTCTCTGAGCCGGACAAAGGGCTGAACTTACAGCTACTAAATATGAATGTTACTTTTTTTATAACACGTATTAAAATAGATTGCTATCACAGGCTGCAACTGGTAAAAACAGGTCTCACAATTAGACACTAAAAATATGAGGGAAGGATAGTAAAAAGGCAAACTTATAACCAATTAACTTAAAAAAAAAAGTGGGGACACGATTCATGTCTCCATCAGGTCAGTTGGTTCAAATTTTTGGCATACAGCATTCCATAGATCTCTGTTCTTGTAATAATGCTTCATTTAGCCCTACTAGCCTGAGATAAAACTTAGCATTTGCTTCACCTGGGTGAGTTTATTGTTGTCTTGTAAAGGGTCTCAAGTCAAGCTTTCAAGTTGCCAACCAAATTCGTGGACCAAAAATTCAATTTAAGCCACACGATTTTGTGAGTCAATTGATCTGAGATTTAATTTTATTTTTATTTAAATGGTCACTTTGGGGATCTTGGATTTTCTCTCCCTGTTGTGTCTATTGTGTATTTAAATTTGACCAGTAATCTAAAAGACAAGTCAAAGATCCTCTTTGAATGTTCTTGCTCATCTAACGTGACTCCAGGTAAATCTATGAACTTGATTCCAAAAGCTGTCCTCCATAGACTTTAATGCTATGTATACAGCAATACAGACTCAAGAACCCTGGAGTGTTGCTGCTCAATATTAGCCCACGCACTAACAGTTGGAAAAGGCTTGGCGTAAAACTCGAAGCAGTGCAAATTTCGTGATTCTTGCTCCAGGCTTTTGGAACTAGGTTTTCACGCCTCTATTCTGATTTATAAAAGACTTAGTGTCATAAAAGGCCCAAACCACAATAATTACTTTCTCCTTCATGATCCAATTTGAAACAGATGGCCTTTCCGCGTTTAGAAGAGGGTGCTACCCATCCATCACTACCAAATCCAAGTCCCTGATTGGTCAAAGTTCAATTGTTCTAACTTTTAGTGTGCATTCAATGGCTGCACATTTTGCACGTAGAGCCCTAAAAAAAAAGTAAAATTTGGGGACAGTTTTGAATGCGGAAGCCAAAAATGCGCATTTACATAAGCTTTTCTTTAGAAGTGGTTGCTTGAGGGCACATTTCTGTGCCTAGTGTCCTCTGTGCATCTCAGTTGGAATAGTGGATTATATTGCACTTTAACTGGCATCAAATATACTATAGAGTTTTTGTGATTTTTGTTTATTAAACCATACTACAAAATTTACTAAACCAATTGGTTCTTGGCTTGGAGTTGGGATTTAGTGCATCATAGTAAAAAGAAGAAAAAAAAAAAATTCGAAGATGGACTTTTTCCATATCCAGTGAAATGGAGGAGGCCAAGACATAATTTAAAAGAGGAAGACAGATGAGGGGAAAATCTGAAACAACACAGAGGGAGTCACAGCAAAAGATTGACAGTGAGGGCGACCACGCTGTGAGAGATGTTGCCACCTGCCATCATTTTTTTCTCCTCTCCTCTTGGAAATGCATCATCAGTCATTAGCAGGGAGCATGACTTGCAGTATCATCATCACTCACACAGACACACACACAGGCACAAACACAAGGCGTATTTTAAGGTATAATGCAGTATCCTATAATTTGAGCTCTCTCCATGCTGCATTTTGCTGAGCTTATAAAACTGCTTGCAGCTAATGGTGTGATGGATCCCTCTATTATCACCCAGCGCAGGAGAGGAGAGTGAGGTATAGTGAGATAAAGGAATGTAATTGAATAGTATTTTAGTTGTGGCAAAAACAGCATGGTGGTCAGGAGAGAAGAGCACAAAAACGCTGTAAAATGATAACAACCTGATTAAGTCAAAACACTATCCAGAAATTATGTAGCCCAACAATAAATTCAGACTAATATTACTCGTGCATTAAACTGCTAAACATTAACTTCCAATAATTACAGTACATCCATAACCCTGTCATTTACTATTCTAAAATATAAGACTCGTGACTTTTTTAAAATGATTCTAAATTGGCTAGAAGCTACTTGATAGTTTTAAGAGCTAAGAGGGAAGAAAACAAAAGCAGTTTGCTTAATTGACCACTTTAAAGTAAATGTTTTTTATTTGATGCACACACTAATGCTGGATTCACACCCAATGCGATTTGAGCATCAAATTCACATTGGGTGTCACATAGTCAGAGGAAGGATAAATAATTAAAAATGACTTAGTTATTATTGTTGTCTCTCCATACAAGTAAGAAAATTATCTTGATGTTCAGGAGGAGAACACTCAATTCAATTTCAATGTGTTGGTTCAGCTTGCTTTATGTTTAAAACTTCCTATTTGCTATTATCGTTGGATTTGGTTGTGTGAAAAGTCCTTAGCAACAGTCATTTCACAGGACATGCAGAAGATATTGCTTAGTAGAACATAGACATGAACAAATGATCAATAAATGTATTCAGTAGATATAGACAATGAACCAAAGATAAAGACAGTGGACCCAAAACATATTTTATGTCACAAATGGAGCCCCATACAGTCCAGCCTCAGCCAAACTCTGCCTTCAGTGGCCCCAAGGTAAACTGACTTTGAGATCCCTGCCTTAGACCCTCCTTCTTGGTGAGGAAAAACTCCTAGAAAAAAACTAAAAAAATACTCACAAAAGATGAGTCCCTGATCGGTTGACGTGTCTTCTTGTTCAAAGTCTAGATTTTTTAACTCCCGACACACTGCAACGCCCAAATCATCCAACAACGCCAAAAAACCCTACTGCCATGCCGACTTGCCAAGTCCACTGCTCAAATCGCACCGCAGGACCTCTGATCGCGTCTATACATTGACTTAACATTGAAACTGAGCATCCAGTTTTACGTTAAGTTCATTGAACGCGAGTCACCCTGTCACATGACTCACATTCAGTGTGAACACAGTTAAATAGGCCCATCAGAAGTCTAATCGTCTTTATCTGTTTTGAATATAACTTTACAATACCCAAGGGTGTACTTATCTAACATTAAGTGAAACTGCAATTTAATTACCGATAAATTAGGACCAAACATGATAAATCATAAACATTTAAACAATTTGGTTGCTGTTCAGGGTTATGAAAGCATTAGAGAAATGTTTCTGTATTTTTATTTTTTTCTCTTTTCCTTTCTGTCTCAGTCTCTCAGGACTACATTTACCAGCGGCAGACTCCTTCACACAAAGCATTAACAAAGCATGAACAGCTCCATTCAATACGAACTCATCTTGCTTTGTTATCTGCAAACCAACTAAGGGACTTCTCAACTCAACTGTAATTGCTGTTGTGCAAACATGACCTTTTCTACTAACAATTAGCAGTTTAAATGGTTCTTTGACTGCAGTTGGTCTCTGTCACAATGCATTCTTTGTCCTTAAATATACAACACTGAAGCAAGACCCAGAGCTTATAATGGACTCAAGCTAAATGGCCAGATTGATAGTAAGAGTTTTCTTATGCAGAGTTACCACAAGACTGAAAACACTTGGAATATAAAAACTACCATACTTTACAATTTACTTAGATATTACACCAAAGACAAAACAAAAATGTGAATGATGAAAAGTGAAAATAATGGAAACTACAAAGAAAAAAAATGTGATTGCTGTAAGAAAGTGGTGAGATGTACTGTAGATTTCACAGAGTGGTTCAAGGTGGAGATGGGAATCAGCTCTTTTTGTTTGGTGTGGTAATGAGTCGACTGACAGATTAGATTAGACAGGAATCTCTGTGGATCATGATGTTTGCAGATGACACTGTGATCTGCAGTGAAAGCAAGGAACAGGTAGAGAAACATCTAGAGAGATGCTTTGGGAAAAAAAAAAGAATGAAGCTCAGTCGCTGCAAGACAGAGTATCAAGGTGTTCATGAGAGGCATTCAAGTGGAAAGGTGAGGTTTGAGGGAGCAGAGGTGAAAAAGGTGGAGAACTTTAAAGTGTTTGGGGTGAACAGTGCAGAGCACCAGGGAGTGTGGGAAAGAGGTGCATACAAGACAGTTGGAATGGGTAGAGGAAGGTTATAATCAGTGACAATGTCAGGAAGAATGATGGGAAATGTGTAGAAGACTATGGTGAGAGCAGCCATGTTGGTTTGAAAACTCTGAGAAAAAGACAAAGAGCTGGAGGTAGCAGAGATGAAGATGTTGAGGCTCCCTTTGGGAATGATGAGGATGGATAGGATCAGGAGACAATTCATGTTTTAGAGATAAATACAGGAAAGTAGATTGAGATATTTGGACACACTCACTGGAAAGACAGGGATTATGTTCCTAAAAGGTTGGAAATAGCAGAAACGAGGCCTAGAGAAAGTCTAAAAACAGGTTTGTAGAGGAGGACATGAAGGTGGTCAGTGTGAGCAAAGAAAATGCATGGAATACAATTAAACTCAGGCGTATGATTCACTGCGGCAACCCCTAAAGGGAGTAGCCAAAAGGCAAAGATGATATACACACACATAAAACATGTATAGCTGAATCTAGACCTGCTTTAATTTAGCCTCTTGTGGCTCATTAACAAACGCAATCAATACTTCTAACCCCATATTTACATAAATATTTAAATATAGCACCACAGTGGGCTGTTGCTATTATTGTAATCTGAAAAGAGCTAAACTAACTGTCTCCACACCTTCTATATGTGTTGCTTATGGGCTGCATGTCCCTTTCACCTGTTTTTCACATGATCAAGAGTGGAAATTGGGCTCCACTCTGTACCTTTTCCAATCCAAACATCTGATGGATGAGTCTCACAGCAGGACAGAAAAAAAAAATCTTCAAAGTTGCATTACTCTACAGAGCAAAAGGGGGAAACAACCTTGATAGGTGTTGCATGTGCACGTAAAGCGTAGGTACATAATGGGGCAGTCAACGGCGCTGCCATGAAAACCAAGATCACATATCCATCATAACGGTGGTTTACGTACAGATGCACATCTCACATGCATGTGTGCATTAGTATCATAGTATGGAAGCACACTCTACTACTCTTTGGAACAAATCGTACTTTTGACTTTTTACAATATTTCACCAGATTATAATACACAGACACTCATACTTCTAAAAGACAAATATGTTCTATTGAGTTATTTTTTTAAATATCTAAAAAAATAAAAGTGTGTGCTTACCTGATGCTGCTCATGCTTCCTGCTTCTGATCCCAGCTTGCATCTCTCCAGCTGGGTGGCAACAATCTGACGCTCAGCTTCAAGTTCTCTTGTGAGACGTTCAAACTGAAGCTCCTGGTGTGAAAAAAAACAGAAGACAAAAAAAAGTACCAATGTTAGTATTAAATCTGCTTTACACATTTTTATTTCTAAAATTGTAATGAAAATACTAAGGGTCTGGTAGAAGTCACACACATGATCACATTACTAGTAAATGTCTGAGCAAATATTTCAATAAGGAGAGATCATAAGAATGTAAGTAAAGATTTATTGGAACAGACATATGTGCATGAAATGAGACTCTGTGTTTGGTGTTTAGGCTCTGGTGCAGATGACATATTGCAGGCTTGGGATGAGCTCCGACCATGTATGAATAAACCCCACAGATAGAGACCAGACCACGTCACAGCATCATTCTTAGTGAAGAACAGGGTGAAGAAGGGCGGGCAAAACAGTCGAGAAGGCAAAAAAGACATCCACCCATAAATTTATAGGTGAAAAAAATGATTGGTTGAGAAGAAGAGGCGGCCGATTTTACAATTGGTTCATAGTGAAAGCCAAGTGAGGTAGACCCTCCTTATTGACTTTGTTCCAAAGCTTCACTTATTTCTTTTAACTTGCTTCTAGGATTTACATACATATAAATAAAATGTATTTTTGCTTCATACATATAGTAATCTTGAAAAATGTAAAATATTGATAAACAAACACAAAA
>NC_050531.1:13725796-13726109 GCF_002922805.2 Oryzias melastigma
TTCCAAACTTCACTTTTTTCTTTTAACTTGCTTCTAGGATTTATATACATATAAATAAAATGTATTTTTGCTTCATACATATGGTAATCTTGAAAAATTTTAAATAATGACAAACAAAGACCAAAAATAGACCATATATGTGTGTCTGAAATGTGTTGGTAGAATATTTTACTCATTCATTTTTAATGAAAAACAGCTGAACCCTTCTTATTAGGGGCGTTGGGAAAAATCGATTTGGCGATGTATCGCGATATTTTATTTGGTGATACTTTTATCGATTTAAAATGCTTACAAGACAATATTTGATTAATTA
>NC_050531.1:13726596-13765767 GCF_002922805.2 Oryzias melastigma
TATTGGCTAGAGCACAATTATTCCATGTTTTTTTTTTTCTTCTTGTGTCTAAAAATATTTTGTTGTGGAAATCAGACAATATTGACTCTTCTCTTTAAGAGTAAACATTTTCTAATATACCAAAAAATAATAAATAAATAAATAAAAAATGCAGCATCAATTAGCTTAGGTAAAAATGACTTCCATAAGAGCCACCGTTGCAGTATCAGTGTTGTGATCATTAAATAAAATACATTTTTGACCTTTCTATAAGCATTCAAGGGGCATTCAAGTTATACTCTTGAAATGAAACTGTGAAAAATTGCTCTGGGACAGTCTTGGTATATATCGCGATACTTATCGTATCATGAGACATGTATTGTGTATTGTCAGACTCTTGCCAATACACACCCCTACGTACATACAGAAAATATTTAACAAACTTGTATACATTTGAGTCGATGAGTTATTAAAACCTAGGAATCCCTGATTCCAAGTATCGTGCTCGTGTATCTGTGTACTTGTATCCCCTTTAGTAGCTGACACACAGAAGCAGATCAATACCGCAGTGAACTCCACCCCACAGAAGATATTTTGGATGATGACTGAGAGCATGTGTGCAAAGATGAGAAAAAAGGGTGTGGGAGCGAGTCGCAGAGAGAGAGAGAGAGAGAGGGGGAGTGTGCATGCTGCTTTGATTGGTTTTCTCAAAGCCATTTGAAGCTCTGAATGAGCTCATCCCCAGTCGCTATCTCAAGGCTCCAACCTCAATCCTGTCTCCTCCCCAAAACGACACAGCACAATGCTATCCATCTCCCCGTCTCTCATCCTCATCCCTTTTCTCATGCATTCTTCCAGCAACAGCTTACCCGTAAATATGCACTCTCCCTCTTTCCCTGTCTCCCCTCTGAGACTCTCGTGTTTTTGCCAAAAGTAAGCCTTGGACATGTACTGTACATTGTACACAGCGCTTCCAGAAGTAATTCAGACACTCACAGTGGGAAATTCCTTTATCCGTAAAGAATTACCCCATATACCATGCTATAATATTCTCATTATAAAACTTATGTGCTGAAAGGTTACACAGATCTCATTAAGAACGCAGACTGGTCTTCTGCACTTTCTTAATTCCATTTCTCCCTGTTTTGCTCTGTTTCATCAGTAACTGTTTTAGTTCCTTTTGGCAGCATTTGTCTAAATTTAAACAGGATAAGTTTCACATAAATGTGCGATTAAGTTATAGCCATCCATGTGATTTTCCATTAACTCGCCTGCACTCTGTTTTACAAAGATGTGCCCTGCATCAAAGCTCGGCTCTTGCTTCTTGAAAACAGACCGTGTTGTCGCAGTGTTTGCCACAACTGCAAATGGTTTAAACCCTTAAGGCGTAAGAATGCAAATCCCTGCCTCTAAAGTAGAATTATACTAACTGATGATATTTAATGCCTCAATGTCAAGGTGCCTTAAATGTAGTCTAAGGTAATTAAGGCAATAAAAGAATAGTAAAATGTGGAAAAAACTCTGTGATAATTGTTCACATTATGATGGACGCTTTGACAAAGGTTTTATTAGTGTTTTATTTAAATGTTATAAATATAATACATTTTTTAGGGATCAAACTTTTGAAATAATTAAGAAAAATGTTATTTTTTAAATATTTTTTATTAAATATCTTTTAAACTGCAAATGACTACCAAATATAAACCCTGTGACTGCCAGGTCACATTATTTAATGGCCCCTCATCTGACATAACCACAACAAAAGTCTAAAAGTGACATTTGATTCTTCTTGACCGTAGGTCGTATTGTAAAAAGAGTTGACAACATCAATCATGTTGTTTAAAAGAAAACCCTGTAGGTTTAGCCACAAGTGAAACACAACTATTCAATGATATCTGACTGACAGCTTTGCTTTATTGTGATCATCAAAACAGATATAACAGCGTGTTTTATAAGTGTTTTGCACAACAGCCAGAGCCATAAAAGCATCTCTAAGGTGTTGCAGTAAACTGGATGACAAATGCTTTTATTTCCACATTCAAATACAGATGACATGTCTCTTTGGGAAATGATAATATGTTTCAACTTTTTAATTTTTTAAGTAGCCTGACTTGGAATCAAAAACTAGATCAAAACTAAATAAAATATAGTATATACATTTGTTTTAAATATATGTATTTAATCAAGTTTTGTCAAACCATTCAAATGTATTACATTAAATGGGTAATTGTATTGTGGAATTCTGAACTGAAATCCAATCAAACTGACATGTTTTGGGAGGGATGCCCCAGATTAGTCTTTAGAATATAAGAAGAGCCAGAGGAGTTAGTCACAAATGTTTCCATGGCAACCACCCTCTCCTCCCCATCAACTTTTAAGCATTCACACATTTGAGAGGCTCTCAGAGGAACATTTGCTGATGCTTGTAGTCTTCCAAAAAGTGTTTATTCATGGTTGATGTGTGTCAAATGAAAAGTTCAGCATTTAGCAAACATGAAACTTTTATATAAAAAGTTACATTTTACAGAAATTTTCAATAGATTTGTCAAAAAGCAAGTAACTTATAACAAACAGCATAAAAAAGATACATTTCAGCAAATATAAGGTTTACACAGCATGTTGGGTATTTTTTTATATTAAATTGCTCATTTCTTATGTATTCATGTATTTTGCCTAATTTGTTAAGAACTGCTCTTATTTTTTTTTATATTAAATGGTATCATACATGTTGTGACTAGAGCTACCATGATAATAATACGTGTTAGTGTTACTCTCAATATTAAGCTGTATGCCTTTTTATCATCAAAAGTAAAATAAAAAAAATGAAATTTGAAAATTGAGAATAACAAAAGGAAGCAAACTCTTATGGATCTGCTAAAGTTCTTAATAGCCCTAATTTATTTTAGTAAAGTATGGTGTGTATATTTAGCATGTAGTAAAATATTTTTTCTTGCCTTAATACTGAATATGTTGATCCCCAAAGCCAGTAAATATAGTTCCATGCCTAAATTCCCAGTGAAGAAGGGGAAAACTGAGAGAGGCAGAGAAAAAAAAAGTCCTTATCCAAAAGTGAGGCTTTTCCTCAATTAAACTCAGACGAAGTACAGAGAATAAATTGAAAAGGAAAATGATCTTAAAACCCTACTTTAAGATGGAAAGAATTAATATTTATATTTTGGACTTTTTTTTAAACTGTGGTTTTATACACTGTTGCTCTTTGCCTCCATGACCATGAGATGTGATGCTCACAACTTCCCTAAAAGTAGATCATCTGTAGCTTCTCATTAAAGTGTTTTTTAAAAGGATTGGCCGTGCCTGCTGTTAGTTTAGCAGCAGCCGTTCTATCTCACTTTCATCATTTCTCCTTTTAAAGACCATTAAGAAACTCAGTGCTCTTTGCATGTGTTGCAGGCACACATTAACACTACGAGTTTGGGAACTTAAAGCCAAAAGTAAACCGAAAATCCTTCTCCCAGTTACTGGATACCAGACATTAGGTGAAAAGAAAATGAGCTAGAAAAATATTTATGGAACTTTCTAGCCAATGCACGATATATGTGGGTGTATAATTGTATAATAAGCAAGAATTCTGTCCCTTACAGACGAGTCACTTCTGTAAAGACCCACTCCAATCGATACACTTTTAGCCTAAATGCCTAAAAAGTTTTATACCTGTAACCTCTTCAAACACAGCGCTAAAACACATCCGATTGTAGTGCGCAGCGTCTGACCGTCTAAATGAGACGTCTAGCGGTGTTACCGATCCCACAGGTGAGTATGCTAGCGGTACACACGTGGAGCATGTGACTAAAGTGTTGATTATCAAAGAAAACTGCAGGAAATTTTAATTAAAGGAGGGGGAAATAAAAATGGATACAGCCACTGTAAAATAATGAACAATAAACAATAATTTACAGGCTGAACATTAATATTATGTCTAAATAATAATAAATCATTTACATAAAATGTAAACTGATTTCAAATTCAGCATTATAAATTCTTATTTCCACATTCTTTGAAGTGAGAAGGTCATTTAATATTCTTTGCATTTTAGTTCTTTGTTGGAGCTTTGTTTATTTTTTTCCTTAAAATATATATTATTATTGTAAAGACACATTCATTTTTATTTTAATGTTGGAAAAGGCATTAAATAATATAATTTGTTTTAAATAAAAATAAATATTTGTTTTAAAAATATTGAAATATCATAGACTACCAAGGTAAAATGATTATTGCAATGTTTGCCATATCGAGATACATCGGTATTGTGAATCATGTATCGTTAATCGCATCGTATCGTGAGTCACCCTGAGATTCCCATTTAATGGGAACAAATTCAAAAGCACATTAACTTCCACATTGTGCCCCTTAACTTTACATTTTTGAGTCCTTTTAAACTTTAAAGCGTATTAACCTCAACCCTATTAATATATTAAGCTCTCAAACACACCACTCCAATTAAAATCAGATAAAATGAAACATTTAGAAGTCAGGAAGATTTTATTTATTTATTTCAAACACTGGAGCTTGCAAACTAAATCCTCTTTCATGCCAGCTTTTTACTCTAATTCAAAGAAACTAATGCTAGAAAACATGTGGTCCTATCATTAGATACGGTAAATCCATGATTGTAATCATAAATATTATAATACAGGTGTTTCTGTGATACTTTAGAGTGGAGAATAACACAATATTACAACTACCCAACACAGATTTTGCATCTTAAACCAAAAAGCAATAATTAAAACAAAATAAAGTCAGTTTTGTTTCTTTGTCATATTTGCTTATTGGCATCTATTATTGTGCACAATACATGATTCTCTCATGTTGCACAAAAGAAGGGGAACTCTGTCCTGCTGCAGTGATGAATGGTCTAATCGGTAACAGCAACACCTAAAGGGTGCTCTTTAATTTGATTAGGAGGAACAACAGCTGCACAACGGACAGCACATCAGAAGTGATGATAACAGTAAGCGTTTGCCTGGAGGCGACTGGAGCTCATAAACACAAATACACAACTTGCTAATAAAAGAACAAAGGACAGGAAAAAAAGAAAAAAAAAACAGAGGAGGAAAATATTAGAAAATAGAGGGAAGGAAGGTGAAAGGAGAAAGACAACGAAATAAAAGGGTTAAAAAATAATTACAGAAAAGAAATACACATAGTAAGAAAAAGGAAGACTATTAAGGTCAAAATGGCAGAGAAAAAGAAGGGAACAATGGTAAAAAAATATTTTAATAGAGATTAAGATGGAATAAAATATGGTGGATGTTTATAAAAGTTATGTTAATAAGATAAAAAAAAAGTAAGATAAAGGAAAAAATTGAACAAGACAAACATTGCAACAAGTAACAAAGGATCGACTGAAGAAAAGGTGAACAATGAAAAATGTTTGAAATAAATAAAGCATTACACTTATTACACTTTAAGAATAGATAGAAAGTTGGAGAAATTGCAAGAAATTCGAAGAAAAAAAGAAATACAAAATTAAAACCAAGAGGAGAAAACAAAAAGTTGATACATACAAATGTAAATAGGCAAAAATGAACAAAAGAAATTTAAAATAAATAAAAAAGGAGCACTTGAATGAAAATATAATTAATTATATTTTTGTCCAGTTCACCTTTTGTTCTTTGAATGACTTTTTGCAAATGTTAAACCTTCAGAAGTCATGTTGGGTAGAGGTGGATATTGAGAGCCTTTAATTCTTGTGTGTGAGTGTGTGTTTGTTTAATCTTTGTTTGAACATTTTTTTTTGTTCCTATTCTGTCATTTGTTATTATTTCTTTAAATGGGGAACCCCTTGAAAATGAGATGTTCCATCTCTAGGGGTTTATCCTCCCACTCTAGTTTAAGTTTGCAAATAAAATACAAAAAAATAAATAAATAAATAAGGTGGAAAAAAGTAAAATTATTAGTATTTGGAAATAACTAAAGGAATATGTTGATTTGACTTATAATAAACAGAAAAAAGACAACTGAAAAGATACAAGTTAAAAGCAGGAATGAAAAATCCGTTGTCAAGATCAAATGTAGGAGAAAAAAAAGAATAGTGTTCCAACTATAACAGGAAACCATCTAGGGAAAGGTGTGAACACATTTGGGGATGCAAAAGTGATTGCTAAATGTGTATTAATAATATATTTAGATTCCGTTATCCAAAAAAAGAACAAAAAAAAGGAGCTTCCTTCCTTCCTTCCTTCCTTTCTTCCTTCCTTCAGGATCACAGACCAGTAAACACTCCGGCTGTTTCAGGTCTTGTTAGTAGAATTTTTAATGCATCTTTTGGATGTGATTGATAGAACACACTCTGTTGTAGTGAGAAGTATTAAGAATGAACGACACACCTGTGGTGTAAAAATATAAAAAATCCTCTTCAGAAAAAAAAAAAAAAAATACTCATGAGTAATAAACCAGATGACAGCTATCACATGAATTTTAAACGATACAACTCAAATAAACAAGGGAATGACAGGTGAGATATCTGTCAAAAATACAGACTAAATCGTGCACTGGTTAATAATTTGTCAACAACTTTGCAAAAAAATATGAATGCAACATTTGGTTTTGTGTTTGACATTTCTGTTTTAAATATGATTCGTCTTATTCTCTTGAAAAAAATACATCACAGATTCACATGCACATCGAGACCTTGCTACAACAAAGTGAGCATGCGTATTGAGGCTTATTTTTAAACTGACAGAATAAAACTTTTTTGAATGTTATGAATCTCACAACAGGGAAATTATTTTGTCAGCATAGCTGGACTAGATTTACTGTAAATTCATATGAAGCAGTGATATTTTTGACTGGAATCTCAAGGGAAATTCATATTTAAAACAAAAAATATTATATTCAGGCCAATTGTTAAACCAAAGGTTGTATTCATAATTTGTTTTTTGCAAAATTGTGAAAAAATGCATTAATTTGTGCAAATTTTTTTTTCATTTCTTGACATATATCTTACATAAACACTGATTATAACATGTAGATGCTCTGGACATATGACTTCCAGCTATGACCATATTAAACAATGAACCCACACAAAGATATTGCATGCTTTTTCTCATGAGTTTTTAACGGGCACAGGTGGGCATGGATCATTTGCCAAGCGCCTTCTGTGTCTGTTTGAGGGTCTGAGTGACTTTTTAAGAGTGTAAGCAGCTGAAGAAATCTTCTCTCAAAAGGTGAAAAAGGGGTCAGTGATCTGATCCTCATTCACTGACTCTGACTTCTCTCTGCTGACATCCCTCCATCAGATCTCTCTGGCTCACATCATGACGCAGCACTGACATTTCCCAAGAACTAGGCCTTCTTTTGTTCATATAAAGCATAGAACAAGAACTAGACTAGAAAGTTGTTACAAAATAAAGGATAAAAAATATGTATTTTTAATCAATTTTATTAATATTATTATTGCTCTTCAATTAATATTTATTTATATAATTTTTGCAATGCTTAATGACGCTTGTATTGAGGGTTTTTACATTTTTGTCAAATACTGACGTAAAAAAAAATATATTTTTATTTATTTATTCTTCTTTTCAACGTAAAACGTTATTGCTCCCTTGCATTCAAACATTCATGCTATACTGGGTCGCATTACATAGAATAAGTATGTGTTATTTATTGCATTGTAAGAAAATAAACATATTATTTGTCTCATTTATTCAACATTATATTATATTAGCGCATTTGTCATTTAAATTAATCCCTAAATCAGATGCTTTGATGACATCTTTAAGGGTGATGAACAAAAAAATGTTCACTCCACATTAATTATTTTTATTTTTCCCTATTAGGGAATTAAAACTGAATGGGTTGCAAAGCATCATTTGGAACAATGCTGAATATATTTTCTTTATTGTTATCATCACATTTTATAAAAGTCACTTAGATAATTGCATCTGTCTTCGTTGCCCTCTGGCCACTTTGTTGTAACGATAAATCATATTATCCTTCCAACAAAACCTAAAGTATTTTTTTTATCTCTTGTTGTGTGTTTAAGAGCAGAAAATAAATGAAATTTTGAAGGAAGCCTATTAGAATATAGCTCTAAATGTTGTCAGTTTAAATCTTCAGTCGACAAAAAAGAAATCAATCAAACCCTTGCATGGATGCATAGAATATGTGTAATGCCATAAGCAGGACCGCCTTGAATCGTGGCTCAAGATGTAGAAGACAGCTTGATTAGGTCCGTGCTCAGTGAGCTTAAGCTGAGCCACAGACAAAATGTCATTTGGAAAATGTCACTGCCTAAATGCCAATGCAGCTTTCTAGGTCTGTGTGTGTGAAAATGCTGCACGCAAGCCGTCACACAGAAGCCAGAACGCAGAAATCTGCAAACTTGATGCTGATCAGTTGGCAGAATGAGCTTGTCTAGGGATGATGTCGATCCGCTGAAGTGTTTCTACAGATTTACTAATGAACCTCCAAAGATTTGTTTTTTGGATTAAATCTAAAAGAAAAAATGAGTACAACTACATACATACATATATACTGTGTGTGCAATATTTGCGATGCATGTTAAACGTCCACAATGAAAATTAGATTTCTTCAATTTTGTATTTAAAAGACACTCAGTTTAACTTAAAGTGGTTTCAAGGGGGTTGTAATTCCAAATTTCTTAAATAAGCTGATAAAGTAAGAGAAACGTATCCATACAAACTTATCTCAACACTCTGTCATCGCACCCTTGAGCAAGACGTTTGCTTTAATTGGGATAAAGTGAAGCAACATTTAATAGCGGGTAACTTTGGCAGTAGTATGAAGCTCTCAGGTGAAACTCTGCCAAAGGCTTTTTCCTTGAAGGAGGCTGATTTAAAAAAAAAAAGAGCAAGCATGCTCAGCAAAGGTCCTCCATGGACAATGGATTAAAAAAACTCAATTATTCTAAGAGTCTTCCCGACTTCTCTGTCAGCTATTTTGTCTATGTACGTCCTCTATCTCCACTACCCACTGGGACAGGGGACACCCACATAACCCTGAAGGTCATCCATCCACTGCAAGTCACTAACACTTGTTTTGATAGATTAGCCTGTGCAAGTCAACCCTCTATGCCCAGGAGGCAGAAATATGCAGGTGGGGCATGTTTGAGATTAACTATCCGGTTCCATTGAAATAGTGGGTTAAAATTCACTGTTATATGAGACGTGGTAAAGCTTGACCAAACAGTGGCAGAATTACCAAAAGTATTGGTTTATCCATCCAAATGACCAGAATCAGGTCACTTGGCCTGGCCACAGATGTATAAAATCCAGCATTCAGGCATGAAGACTGTTTTTTACAAACATTAGTGAATGAATGGGCCACTCTCAGGAGCTCGGTGAATTCCAGCGTGAAACTGTTATAGGATGCCACCTGTGCAACAAATCCAGTCAACTGTAAGCTCTATCATAACAAATGGAAGAGTTTGGGAACAACAGCAACTCAGCCACCAAGTGGTAGACCACATAAAATGACGGAGAGGGGTCGACCTGATGCTGAAGTCCAAAGAGGTTGCCGACTTTCTGCACAGTCAGTTGCTACAGAGCTCCAACCTTCATGTGACCTTTAGACCAGCCCAAGTACAGTACGTAGAGAGCTTCATGGAATGGGTTTTCATGGCTGAGCAGTGGTGTAAAGCACGCCGTCACTGTGCTCTAGAGCAGTGGAGACGCCTTCTCTGGAGTGATGAATCACGCTGTTCCATCTTGAGATCTGATGGACCAGACTGGATTTGGAGGTTACCAGGATGGTACATTTAGGAAAATGGAATGTGCCGGGTGTGCTTCTGGATATCAAAACATTTTGGACAATTCCATGTTCTTGTGTGAACAGCTTGTACACCAGTGCACAAAGCAAGGTCCATAAAGTCATGGATGACAGAGTCTGGTGTGGATGAAGTGGACTGGCCTGCACAGAGCGCTGACCTGAACCCCATAGAACACCTTTGGGAGGAAATAGAGCAGAGACTGAGAGGCAGGAACTTCTCCACCAACATTAGAGTGCGACCTGACCAATGCGCTTCTGGAAGAATGGTCAAAAATTCCTATAAACACGCTCCTCAAGCTTGTGGTTCCCAGAAGAGTTGAAGCTGGAATAGCTGGAAAACATGGACCCACATCATATGGAACTCTCTGGGTTAGGAATGGGATGTCACTTCCGTCCATATGTGAGTCAAAGCAGGTGAGTCAATACTTTTAGTAAATTAAGTGTACATAAATGCCTTTTTGATTGGATTGCCTGATTTAAAGCAATTTGATTACATCCTCAAAATTAAGGAGAAAAAGTACTTTGTGTCATTTGATTTAAAAACTAGGTCATCTTTAGGAGGGACATTGAAAGCGGATATACTAAAAGGAAATACTGGCTGATTAATGCTGATTTCAACATCTCATGAATGATTATGTGTTCATTTTTTTAAGTTTCTCATGGTATTACATCTTGCCTGTCGCAGCTTTTTATTCCTACTTAAGAGAATTATTGTGAATGAAGTGTGTTTAGAATTCTTTTTTGTCCAAGAACATCTGTCTATTGTATGTTTGTGCGTGTCTGTGGAAAGCTTTCAGACAATTCATACTGCAAAAAAGTATTTAGAACTGTTAATTTTCTTTACTTTGTCAGTCGGTTTTGAAAAAAAAGAACAGTTTTGAGTCAAAAGTTATTATTAAAGGAAATACCCATGCTAAACATTCATTTTTCCTTTCTATTTCAAAGTTTGCATTTGGCAAAATGAGTTCTTTCTTTAGGCTTTGAGAATTTTCTCTAAATATTATGCAATTAGACATTCAATCAAAATTGCTTGCATTTTCAGAACTGAAGCAGAAAGATTTCGATATAAAAATAATCCTTCTTAGTGGGAAATTCTGAACTCTAATTTAAGAGATCGCCCATTAAACTTATTTGAACTAAACAGCAGCACCAATTACTTTACTGTATTTTCTAAGTTGGATTATTAACATCTTTACACTCCAGACTGCTTTGAAACATAACCTTTAAAGTCCCACTCCAATCATCTTTTGATCATTTGTAAAAGTGTTCCCAGCGGCCTTTTAATTATGATTTTGCCATTTTTAGCCAGAAAGCAAAATCTTGGTGTCGCTTTCTAAGACATAGTTTCTGCAGAGCATCAGGAGTTTATCAGAAACTCACCTCTGAGTTGTGAGTGGGACTGTTGAGATGCTCTCATTTCCTTTTCATCATCCCTTTGTTTTTGCACACTCTCCCACTAGCTTACGGTCCCTCAGCGTAATATTACCAGAGAAACAAAAAGGGTGAGCAATATTAGAGCTTTTTAGCTGTACAATTTTGAGCCAGCTGCCAGCTCAGTTGAGGAAAATAAGACTTGGATACAAGTGGATGCATCTGAATGGAGCGGAGCAGGGACCTGGTGACCTACAGACTGCAGCGCCTACCGCACAGCTACAAGCTACAATTTGAATAAGAAAATACTCTAAAATGCAAATTTAAGCTTAATTTCTTTATACATGTCATCCATTGTGAGAAAAAATGTCTCCAAAACATGCTAAAAACACAAAAAACACATTTCAAAAGATTTTTTATTCATAAAGATGGACACTTTTTTATATTCTACATTTTGTTTGTTTGATTCTACTGAAAATTTTTGAATTTTAATGGGGTTTTAGTAAAAATACACTTACATTTTTGACTAACTTTAAGTATTTACAAGTTTTTACAAATATTTTGAAGTGAAAGAAGATGCAGTTACTCTTGCGATTGCAAGTGTTAGCTGACAGCCAATGTTGTTGATAACGGAGCAGCTACTGCTCGTGAGCGTGATTCATTCAATGTGTATGACAGATACAGTACGTAAATGCTGAAGCATAAACTGGAGCATCGAGCATGAAAAGGATAATATCACAGACAGACCCTTCGGCACATTCTGTGATGGATAAAGGGCTTAACAAGCCTCTCTGCCAGCTCTTTCATTTGGAGATAATTCATACCGCTAAAATCAAGCATTAACAAATTCAACAAAGCACAAGTGTGTGGCCCATTTATTGTGAACTGAATCGACAGACACAATGCCAGACATGTGATAAGTGACATCCAACCGCAAAAGGTGCTCTACAATTTTCTGGTGAAAAAGATGCAGTAAGGGCTTCTGATAAACTCAGTGATTGGTACAATCACCCTTCATATGGCTTGTTCCCACTGCTTCCTCGCAAACGCCCCACTCCATGTGTGGATAATGGGATGGCTCTAAGTGCTCCTCGTTGTCATAGTAAAAATGTGGAGTGTTTTCAGTCAGAGGCAGTAGTGAAGCAGACGTTTCCGTGTCAACTTAAATGTCGCTTGTATCAAGCTGGACTGTCTACGGCTGCTTTTGATTGGTCATGTTATTCTTGCTACAATGAAGGTGAAGATGGAGCCATTTCCAAAATATATTGCTTGATTTTTCAGTGTCTTTGGTTTCATCTACAGCAGTATAGCCTTTGGTTTCTCTTCTTTTGAATGTGTTTTAAAGTTTCAAAAATACTATTACATTGTACAGTTTTATTTGAAAACCCCTTTAAACATCACAAATTTTGTTAATATTAATACTGAAAAGCCCCTTATTTAACCACTGTCTCAAATTTGATCCACACATTTTTAACTATGTGTAATTGTGTAATAAAAAATAAATTATCAAAAAAATGTGCATTATTAAAATACATAATGTAGTCTTTGAAAAAAAATAACAATAGGTGAGTTATTCTCACCATAAAGTTGTGAAAATTAGCAAAACGTTTTCCCGCCAAAAATGTTTTTGAGATTTCATGGAAGCAGCCATTTTGAAATGAGCATGAAAAGCTATCCTACTGCCCCTAGTGGACTAATAATTTACTACAGGGTAGAAAACAAAGAAAATATGTACAATAGGCTTTTAATGTAAGTTTGATCTTGTTAATAAGGTAGACGTTTCTAATCTATATCAAATATGATACAACGGGTTAAGTAAGGTTAGTCTGTTTCCTAAGTTATTCAAGCTTTTTCTGATTTTTAAGTTATAATATCAAACACAGAAATGTTTACCTTTTTACTTTAAACTTTCTTTTAATTGCCGAAATAAATGAAATCCCTGTCAGTCCCTACAGATAAAGATCTGAACCAGATTTTTTTTTTTATTTTTATTTTTTATTTTTTTTTTTACTTGTCTTCACTACACAAGGTGGCACAAAAGTAATATCAACCCTAAAGAAAATAGACATCAGGAGGAGGATGAGCACCTGCACAGCATATTTAACTGGCAGAAAAAAATAAAAATGAGTGGATTATTTCAAGAAGCCCTTCGCGTAGCTATAAAGGGACAAAACAAGCTAAAAAAGAACAAGCCCCAAAGATATCAACTTATTATCATGTGAATGTTCTATACACAGGGGAATACAAGACTTTTTATTTAAGGTTCCTAACTATCAAATGGGTTGGGCTAGGCTTCAACGGCTGTCGTTATAAGCAAACTTTCTTCTTTTAAATATGGTTTCACTTTTGTGAAGTCCAAAACAAAAATAATCCACAACTCAAAATTTCCAGATAATGTATAGCTTGTGCTCTGACACTGTTGGAGAGATATAGATCCAGTGGACCATGGCCTACATAGAGCTAGCAACAACTGACTGTATAAGATCATTGGAAAAAGAGACTCCTCCCCCTTTACATTTCAAATAGGCAGTACCCGATGGCTCCAAGAAGCCAAAACCCCTTAGACTTCTATAGAAAAAAAACAGCTTCCATTCAGTCATAATATTTGTCAGAATAACCATTCCTACTCTGATACATTTTTAATACAATCTTACTAATTCTATTTTTTTTCAAGATATTATTTCTTTACTTCAAATTATTCAAATTATAAACTGACCAATCAGATGTCTCAACAGAAGCATGTGGTTCACATTGACTCCCACCTTGAACATTTAAACCGTTTGATAGATTTCCTCTATCTATTTGAGTTATACTGGTTTAGATTTCCAACACGATCACTCCGGATTGGCAACAGTAGTTGCCATAGAAACAAATCTGACCAATCACTGCTTTAAATTTTGTCTGCCTCCAAATAGTAGATTTTTTTTATCAAAATAAAAAAAATTGTTGGCTAAATTAACTTATTTGTGTTGGAAATATAATTTATTCGTTTTCTATGGGTGATGTCACATTTACTCAGTCCAGTGCTCTTATACAGTCAATCATAGCAACTCAAGAGACCACACGTAGGTAGTCTGTCATTGATAATCAGTGTTAACAAGGTTCATGTTTATAGTAGTTTTAAATCAGTTTTTGTTCATTATTTGATTTTTCCTGAGGACCTTGAACGCCACGCCATCCCATAATAGTTCATCTGACATCCCATAATATTGTTTCTCATGGGAGGGGTGCACGGACCCCACCTTTTAACCAATCATCTTTATCAGATCAGCACCTGTTCTTTTCAGTCGTCAGTCAGCCTTCTTCGAAGACACAAGCTGTGTCCCCATCCTGGGTTTTTCTTTTCTACTTTTCCTCTCATTTCATAGTCATGCGTCCATGAGAATGTAAGTTTACCCATTTTATGTTGTTTATTTAGTTATTCTATGGATGTGTGCTCTTTTCTCTGTACAATTTTGAACCCAGTGAAGTTAATATTCTTAGGAAATGATTGAAACTTTGTGGAATTATGTTTTACATGATTATATTTATTTTCGGGCTTGTGTATGCTGTATTTCATGTTTTCTTTACTTAATCCGTCGGTGTTTCATGTCGAGTGGTCGTGCCGCAGCTGCAAGCCACGTTCTCCGTTGCACATTATGGTGTGTTCAGGGACCCTCGTAATTCTAATGTTTAGACGAGAAAACAGCAGGCCTCAATTAAGTTTACATGTATGTTTGTTTTGTGAACATTTATACTCCTTTGTTATCATTCTGATCATTTATATTTTGTTTCTGTTCAATAGAAACCATGACTAAAGCCACATGACTAAAGCTACATGACTCATAACTAATATGGAACCCTGGAACTTCCAATAAATGAGTGGCATGAATGTGATCCGTCTCATCATTTGTTCTGGCCGGACAACCTGAGGAGACTGAGAATTTAAATCAGCACATACGTTACAGTCTTCTGAGGTCACAAGTTTGGAGCTTTATTCGCCAACACCTCTTTCACAATCAGTGTAAGGGTATGAGTGCATGTGTTCACATAGAATATAATGGCACGTTGGTGTATATTGTATCTGTTGAGTCCTTCTTTGGCCCTTAAAGCAAACTGTCTCATTTGTGGCTTTTGCAAACAAACAGATGTAATATCTGAGCTGCTGACTCCGCCACTAATTGGCAACAGAGAGGCTGTCACTGAAAGGAAGAGGATGACCGAAGCCATGTCATCTCATTAGAAAGAGTAAGTGAGGGAAAAAAACTGCGTAAAGTAGGTGAGAGCTGAATGAAAGCAAGAGACTAAAGTCACAAGTGTTTCCGGTGCTGGACTCTGCTTTGCAAACAAGAAAGCTGCAATATTCTGCATATAAGAGGCCTCTTAAATGGTCTCAAATGCAAAGATTTGCACACTTCCATGTCAAACACGAATATAAATAAAAACAAAAATGCATTTGTGATTCAGTCAAAATTATAATAAATGTTGATTTTGATTAGATTTGTTCATGCAGTTCCCCGCAATATACAGAACGTCCAAATTATTGACACTATAACTTATGTAAGAGCTGTCGTGAACAAAGCTGCATCATTAATTTTATTATTTGAAATAACAGTTTTAAATGTTCTATTTTTACATTTAGTGGTTTAATTACAAAGAACAACAAAATCCATTCTCCCTCTATAGAAATTTGCAAGATAAATGTCTGCCTTTGTGTGTGTGTGTCTGTCATTGTATCATTAGGTTGAAACATGGCTTGCGGCCCCCCTTTGAGGAAAGAAAGAAGGCAAAAGGGAGTGACAGGAGAAGGGATGGAAGATGACAGAAAGAGGATGATTAAAAAAAGAGGAGAATAAAGGGAAGGGAAAACTGCAGTGGATGACAGCCAGGGAGTCATGCAGACAAGGTGCAGGAAAGAGAGGTGCAAAGAAGTTTAAAATAGACTGGGAAACAAAAAAAAAACAAGATTTGAGTGGCAAAAAATAAATGAAACACAAATAGAAAAGGAAGGAAAGGTACATTTATGTTTTTAACCTTTTTCTTGCTTGATAATAGAATTTGTTTATTTTTGCTTTAAATTTTAGAGGCCGTTTGATTGTTTTAAAGAATCCAAAAAATATTAGATCAGTTTAATATTTTACACTAAACCACTTTTTTTAAACATCTCTTTTTTTTAACAGAGTAGCCTTTATATAACATAGCAGGCAATGTTGTATTCTCGATAAATTATTGAGGAATACATGCAACACAAACCCAAACCACCTTCAGCTGTCATTGAAGATGAAGAATAAAAAAAAATAAAAATAAAAATCTATGCATGCTAGTTTAGCCATTGTGTATGCAAAATAGAAACATTTCCTGTTGTTAGTGTCATTATCTATCACTGATTTGAAGCCGAGAGGATGATGCTCTGTCAGTGGTCGCGGAGGGGTTGATGAGTCACTGTCATCTCTTTCACACACAGCAACACTCTACATCTGTCATGCTGAGAAAAAACAAGGATAAATAAAAACAAAGAAATAAAAAAATATTAAATTAGAATAATTCTTCTCACCTCATAATGTATATTAAACTTTAGTCTGATGAGCGGATGAGACAAAGATAGACAGAAAAGTGGTGGGAGAGCCTGTAGGGTGAAAGGCAGACTATAAAGAATGCCTGCTTTCGGTTGTCCCTTAGATTTGTTATGTGACACCATCCCTTATACTCAGCACTTTCAGCAGAAAGGGACTGCAGGAGCCTCCAACCGAGCAGAGTGTACATATACACACCCAAGCAAACACAGGAATGCTCACGCAAACAAAAGAAGAAGACACAAGCTGCTGGAGGGTTTTTTTTTAGATTCCAATGAGGAAAATATACCAAACACCCTAAAGATATTCAGCCTCCAGATGCAAATTTTTACTTTTATTTTTGAAATGACTGAATCCAGACCTGCTTCAGGGTTTTAAATCCGCCTCTTGTAGCTTGTTAGCAAAAGTAATCAATACTTCTGACCCTTTTCTCAGAAATCCCCTAACTCAAATTGTATCTAAATCTAGGTGTGAGATACTGGCAGGGCATTCATGGAACACCATTAGCAAGAGGCTGCCATAGTATACAGAGACATCTTTGAGAAGTATGAGCTGGAAGACCCAAGGTCAAGATGGGAAACACCTCCGATGGTTGGTGGAACGATCGAGCTACAATCCTGTGGGAATTCCGGATACAGACAGAGAAAGTGATAATGATAACAGACCGGACATAGAGGTAGTGCTGGACAAGAAGCATATAAAAACCATAGTAGTAAATGTAGCAATCCTAACTGATGACAACATTACAGAGTCGGAACACGAGAAGAATAATAAATACAAATAGCTGAAGTAGAGCTGTAAACGCCATGGAAGGTGAAAGCAACATGGGTCCCCGAGGTAAATGGAACATTTGTGGTTGTGACCTCCCAACTGGCACATTTTAAGATCTCTGTCCAGACTAGTGGAGTCCAAAGAACAGCTACTGCACAAGACCTTCAAACTTGCTCAAATTTCCTTCAACTTGAAGAGATCTGAGGGAATCAGACAGCTCTAATGCTATATAATGTTCTGATGTGAGCCACAGCATCTAACAAGAGCTACCTTTGCGTAAATACTTTTTTTTTTACTTGTTAATACTGTTATAATGTGGAGCAGAGCGTACATTTATTCTATCCATCCATCTATTCCTTAACTGTCAAAAATCCCCTTTAGTTTTGTTACTATGTTGATGTAAAATCAAGATTATTGGTCAAAGCTGTTAAATTATACATAAATGTGTTTAAAGGTACAGACATTTGTATGAACTAATTGTTTTCAACTACATATGTATTTAAAGTTTTTACATATTTGCACATTTGATGATGTGCTAACATTTTCAGCACATCGTCAGCCACTATTCCTTCTAAAAAGGATAAACCTCAAAGCCATTTTATCTGCTGTGGTCCTTCAGTTGTCGCTTCAGAATGTAGTTCCTTCAAACAGTTTGGTCTGCGAGGAATGGGGATAGAATTTCATAAATCCTCTCAAAATTAAAATGTGAAGGAGTGGGTATTGATGAAAGCGAGTTAATCCTGCTGTGGATAGGGACAGGTGTGGGCTGTGAAAAGTACAAATAGTCTCTGAGTTAAGACAGCGTCCACTGTATGCACAGTACGCTAAGAGCTACTGGGTAAACAATCAGACAAGAAAAGACAAGTACACACTATCATGCACACCAACATCACTCTGCAAAAACACAGAAAAGTATATGTGGGATAATTTAGGACTTTATAGGTGTACCAAATACAAATACACACAACTTAAAAAAGATACTGATACCACACAACTGTTCAGAAAACTGTTAAGTTATGTACACACAGGGTAGGTGACGTGCTTTTTTTTCTATTCCTACTGTTTACTGGCACATGTCCACCACCTACAGTTGAAAGAGGCTTGGTACAAAATGTCAAAGTGGTGCAAATCTTGCCCCAGAATTTTTCAGTCCCCATTCAAATATATGAAAGACGTGGTGTCATATAATTCTGGCCAGGCACATAAAGCAGTTATTAATTCCTCCTTCATTATCAATTTTGTTACATAAAAGGAACACCATCCATACGTCATTATCAAATCCAACTCCCTGATTGGTCGAAGTTCGACCTGATTTACAGTAACTTTAAATTGTAGTGCACTCTGTACGTAAACCCAAAAACGATTGTGGAAAATTTAATGCAAGAGTTTTAAATCCCAAAAGGTGCATTTACGCAAATTTATGTAGACTTTTCATTGAGTGGCTGCTTGAACGTGCTTCACTCAAGGCGGGGTGAGCATAACTTTACACGAACAACACTAAAACACCTGACATATAGTTTCAACAAGTGTCGTAGCGCAATAATCACAATATATACCATAAATAAATTGCCAGAAAATCCAATAATGTATTTTATTTTTTAAACACACTATAATTGTTTGATGTTTTAAAAAGAAAACCATCTCTATCTCTGTGCTTTCTCCAACATGCATGGTTGGTTACTCATTGGTGTTTTTTCTGTCCAATCCAGATGTTCTGTTGTTCTCAGAATATTGAGAGGCCTGGGTGTCATAAAAACGTAAGTAATCTAATCTTGTGAGATTTTTCTAGACATGGTTGTTTTGTTTGCCCCTTTGCCTTGATTTGGAAACTCATTGGATTGATGAGTTACATTATATTTGGGCTAAAAGTGTTGAAACACTGGTTTCACACATTTGTAATTTTAGAACCTATTTTAACATGCAATAGAGAAGAAATACTTAAAACAATACTGAAAGAAATTTGATTATTTCCTCAAATCTGAAATCTTTCCCTACCCCATGGCTTCTCCATACCCCCACAATTGTAGGGGCATTTGTCATAGGGACCTTGCCGTGGAGGGATGCAGAGCCCCCCGTGCCGGAGGAGAAGCGCATTTCTTCATGTGGGCGTGCTCTGAAGCACAGAAATGTACATTTAAATGACTTTTTTGGGGGGCTAAATAGGGTAGGGGAGGAATTTGAATTTCAAAAACATGATACAAAGGTAAATCTGTTTGTGGAAAATTATCTCTAAGGTGTGAATGTGGGAGCACATGGTTGTTTGGCACTGTATTGCCCTGCGAGTGACTGTTATGGTGTCCAGCCTTTACCCTTAAAAAGCTGGATAGGCTCCAGCATCCTGTGTCCATAAACAGTAATTAAGCAGATTCTGAAAATTGATAGATGGATGCATGGATGAATAAATTGACAGCTTTATAGGGTCTTCACCTCTTAGGCAGCTATGGTGTCAACTGTCTTATTTGGGGCTACAAATCAAAGAAACATTCCCATGTTTTATTGATAGTTTAGAGTGCATTTTTACTAGGATGCATATGTAGTCTATTTTACAACCGCATGAAATGTCTTAATGTAGACTTTATCTTTACAATTCTTAATTAATGGTTTAAGAAAGAAAGATTAATGTCACACTTCCCAGACAGATATAGGATACCTGTTGAAGGACAAAACCTGATTTAGGAGTCACTGATGCGGTTATCCACAAACACACCCCCTTTCTGTTCTTTCTATGATCTGAACATTGTGTTAAGTGGTGTCAGGTGCAGAAGGGAAGCTTTATGGGCTCTTTTATCTAATTTACAAAGGAAGCAAAGCAGTTTAGCTTTTAGAATTTGCTCGAAAATGGAGGGCAGCAATAACAGCTGGAGATGCATCTCACTGCAACACGGAACAGCCACCAACAGCCCCTGCAGGAAGGGCAAGAAGCTTAGTTGCTTTAGAAATTTGTGTGAAAAATCTGAACCTTGGAGCATGCATATGTTGATTTGATATTTGTACGAGCCATGCCTTCTACACTGCAAGCTTCCCTAACAAGAGTTACCTCCCTTAGCAGTGTTTTTAGCTAAAAAAAAAAAAAATAAAAAGATTGGCAAGGGTTCAAATGACACACCAAGGAGTCTGAGATGTTCAGCCAGCCATGAACACTCCAGCTATCAATCTGTGAGGATCTAATGGAGGCAAGCTATATTCACATAGCCCTCTCAACCCACAGGGCTTAAAATATCTGTTGCTGACATCCTGGTGTCAGATATCACAAACCACCCTCGTATGTTCAGGTAAAAGCTTTTTGGGGATGTAAGGAGTGGAATAACTGTGCAGGTAACCAAAGATGTAAATATTGCTGAAAATTATCCAACTGTTAATTTCAAACAATCTAATGTAGTTTAAATCGAAATTGTTTCATCAGGTACATTTTTACTCGAGACATCCAATTTATTAACCTCTGGGTTTGACAATATATCTCATGATTCCTTCTGTATTTCCTCTGTTACAACAGAAATCACCTTTAATACAGTTTCCTTTTGAATTCTTCAAATACTTAGTTGCTAATATTTTCTGAGCAGATTTACACAGTGAAAAAATATGTTTGGGTCCAGCTGGAAGGTTTTCTTCTGCAAAGTTTATTCAGAAGATTGTAACAGATGTAAACAGGGGGGCTAAGCCACAAAAACAGATTGAGAAAATGAAAGAGTAGATCTGTTTATCTGTGTGTGTGTGTGTATGTGCTTTCATTACAGAGAAAAGTCATAGTTTAAATATCTCTATACACAGTAGAATAGAATACAATACAATAGAACAGAATAAGTTCTATAACACTTTACCCAGAAAGAATCACAAAGAGATTTACAAAAGTAGCATAAAATCAAATAAAAAACAAACAAATGTAGAATCTATTTCTTCATTTGATTTGTGAATAATTTAAAAACATATTTGGCAAGTAAACTAACATTTGTGAATAGAACCATGTTGGTGCAAATTGATGCACCAATCGCAAAGGAAGGCAAAGAAACTTCAGTTTCTATGGCGGTCTTGCGTACTGCAATTGATTTTAGGATAAATACTCTGTTGGTACTATTAAAGATTCCTGAAAGTAAGTTCATATTTCAAAAGAAGCAGTTTTTAAATCAGTTTCAACAAGTTTTGGTACCTATGTTGCACAGTTGATGCAGAGTAAGCTGGATCTCATTTCCCATCATCTCTTTGTTTCCACTCTGTCCTGCTAGCTTACAGCCCCTCACACTCCTAATTTAACATTACCGATGAAAAATAAATGGTGAGCAATATTAGAGCTATTCCGTTGTACAGTTTTGAGCTGGATGCCAGCTCGCTAGAGGAAAACAAAGACGTACATGGATCTATTTGTTTGCGAGAATAGAGCAGAACAGGAAGCTTGTGGCTGAATGTAGCACCTACATCATTGCTACAAGTTTTTTAAAATAGTCTGCTCCTGTTTTGCAATGATTTCAATGAATAAAAAATACTCACAAACAAATTTTTTACTATATCTTTTTATGTATGTCCTCTATTAATGCTACAAGAATATATTAAAAACATAAAAAATATGATTTTCATTGGAGTGCGCCTTGAATTATCACCTACGTATAAAGGACTCATGTTGCTCCAGGTTTCTTCAAAACTCATAGCTTTTTCAGACCTTCAGCCTGTAATTCCAGGCTATAGTAGTTTGTTATTTCCAGAAAGCCTGCTGGCATTTTCGGATAACAGATTTCCTATTCACACCATGTGTAAACTGAAGTGAACTGTACTGAGTATGTTTACAACCTCATAGAAAGGTCTCTAAAAAAACGTTTGTTTAGTCGAGACCAGAGTTTGCTTTCGTGTATTTGTACTTGAACAACTGGTCACGCTAACAAAGGAGTCAAACTCTAGTCTATTTCAATCAAACCTAACAAATAATTATGAAAGACCCTGAATCACAAAAATATCAACTCAGTTCCACACACAGTCTCACATGCCAACTCTAGCATTCAGATTTAACAGAAAATCATTGTGTACTGAAATACCTCAAAAGGACATTGTGAGTAACTGCAGTCTTGCACTCTCAAGTACTGCACACAAGTACATCACAGAGAAAACAAGTTAGCCCAACATACTCTGGCTGGGGCTCTCATTCTCCAGAAATAGCCTGTTGTTGTTGTTGTTGACAAAATGAAGAGTGACACAATGAGATGTCTGCTGGTTTACTTTCGGTTAGCCAGGCCCACAGGGTGAAACACTGAGTCTGTCCCTCAGTCTTAGCTTTATTTTCTTGTTTTTGTAGTCATCTCTTTCACTTCTCCTGTTGGTTTCTGGTCTTCTTCGTTTCAGGTCATTTTTTTTTTCTCTTTCATCTCATTCTTCTTTTGCCGTTTTGTCACATCAACTTTTTGCCTCACAATAAATTTTGACATTAACTGTGCTTTCTTGTACTACCATTCTTTTATTTGCTTTCCTTTTGGCCAATATATGTATCTCTCTTTTGTGTTTTTGTAACTGTCTCATACCAGCTTGTATTTCGGAAAAGATCTGGTTCTTTAGAACCAGACATGCAACAAATCTGTGACGATGCCATGAGATATTTTGACATTCCTGTTGCACGTGTGTTAAAAAAAAAAGGACAGAGGAGACAAAACCAAAAGAGAGAAGAAATGATCAGGACAAGAGATAACCTCAGGCAAGAGAGCAATGACAAAGGGAGGTATGAGGAAGGGTGAGGCAGAGACACATGGTGTTGACAATGGTCTCAGGTGTTAGAGCCACTCTTATAATGCATGAAAGACCTCAGATTAGTTTAGGATCATTGCATTTTTATGTCAAAATGGTCATATAGGTGAAAACTATGCACTTTAATGTCTAAGATGTGAATCTTTCCTGCCAACATCAATACAAGTCAGACAAGAGGAACATTCACCTTGAACAGATCGGATTATTCCATGATATGAAATACAGTTAAAAAAACAAAGAAAGACTTAACTTACAGTCCAGTCCGATGACCTTGAATATCTAAATCTGAATCATCAGTCACTGTAAAATTACTGATGTGATTAGAGACTAAAAGAGAGAAATAAAAAAGAAAGACATAAATAATAATTTGGCCATATTTGAGGATTTCAGAAAAAAAAATCCACAATTTGATCTGACATGGAGAGCAAGGGGTAAAATGCAGAGTGACTGAAAAGAAATATAGGTTATACTATTTGATCCTCTTCAAAGAAACGACTGTTGATTCCCTCAAAACAGCAGAACTCCTCTTATCCCTTAAGATACGTTCACAGCAAATTACCATTTTTAATGAAAAATCTATGTTAATGTGGATTTGGGGTTTCCCCATTCAAAACTCTTGGGTAAACATATCACCATGAAATTTTTAAAGGGTCTATACCATCCAAATTAAACTTTTTAAGAGTATTTTAATGTTTGATGCTCAAAAAACCTGCACTCTGAGCACTAGCCCTTCCTACCCAACAAAACAAGCAGGTTCTCACCAGCTGATGTCACAAAGTGAGAACGGCTCCTTTAAGAAAGAATCTGCACCACCAGAACCCCCCGGCTAACACAAACACCCAATTTCGCCGCTCAGCTAGTGGTGCTGAGTCGTTAGCTTTTTCACTCAGCTAGCGGTGTTAGGCCGTTATCCCCGGCTAACGCTACAACCCGTGTAGCAATGGCCTCGCCTACTAAAGGTAGATATAAGGTATGCACATCCATCTTTGCAGAAGTTCAGATGTTGCTTATTTTTGTGGCCGAAACGTAGGCTTTCTCGAGGATGATGTTATGAAATGGGCGACACCCACAAGCAGCAAAAGGTGGAGCCTCAGAGATCGAGGCGTCTTAATTCCAGGTAGGAAAAAAAACGCCCTAAAATAACTAATTTCATAAATAATTTGTGCCAGAGTCAAAATACAATCATAAATATGGCTATAGTTTACTCTGAAAGACTTAAGAAAAGCATATAGACCCTCTAAGACTGTTTTTTGGTCACAAGTACTGAAAGTTAAACTAGGTGGAATTTTGATTCAGATTTGCTTGTGACGTTACGTATGGATGACATCCCTTTGCATTGGCAGAAGTCCCAAGCATTTGAAAATTGATCATAGAGGAGAAACTTATAGTTTGTTTTTAACTGTAATTATGTGACAACAAGTCAGTCAAATATTAGAATAGAGCTGTCTGGAACAATATTCACAAGATTTGCACCACTTTGACATTTTGCACCAAATCTCTTTCAACTGTAGGTGGCAGAGATGCGCATGTATTGGGTAGAGACAGTCCAGTATGTACACAGAGATTTAAACATGTTTAAGAATGCTTATTTACAATCATGGCTGTTTAAATTATGATGGCTTGGCTTAGGGTAACCTTTTACAGTTTTACTTCTTCTACGTACACCATATGCGCCGAGTACCTTCAGAGAATTACATCAGTCTCAGAGAAAATGACAGTAACAGGATTTTATTTTTCTCCCTTGCCATTTATCCTCACCCCATGACAGTCTCTCTTCATCTCCAGTTCTCTTTTTCCTTTATCTACTTCCCTCTGTGGTTTCCACACCCCAGACTGCAAGCTCCATTTCCACATGTAGAGCAATTTAGAGACTGAGTTTTAAATGTTTAATGGTATGCTAACAGACCCAGACCCCCACAAACCCCCCAGGAGGACCAAAACAGTGATGAACTTCACCTTTGAGAGACAGATTACAGATGCTCACAGACAGTGATAAAGCGCTCCAAAAGGTGAGGGAATAAATCTTCCTTGACAGGAAGGTTGTGTTAGCCTTAACACCCCATACTGCAACGGGGGTGAAGGGCCAAAGATGGTCTGACTCATGCCACCGGGGGGAGGAAGTGAAGAGCAACAAAATGGGGTAAAAAAAAAGAACAAAAATGCTGAAAAACGATGCGGTAGGCAGACATCATGGGAGGGGAAGAGGAAGACATGGATGGATGGTAACAACTGAAGTCACAAAAAGGTACCAAAATGAAAGAGAGACAGAGGAATTAGAGACTGAGTGGGCCAAATGCAAAAAGAAGTGGGAGGTTATGAAAGAAGTAAGGCAGAATGAAAGAAATGAGGTTAAGTTAAAGTAAAAAAAAGTTACAAGAGTGACAGCTGACAAGCTTTTGGCTGCCCCCTCAAGCACAGTTGTACCACAGAGACACCAGACAGTCAGAAAACAGGAAGGGAAAGGGACAACAGAGTGGGAGGTGAAAGGAGAAAAAGACAAAGGTAAAGGGGTTAAAAGAGTTACCGATGGGATGGAAGTACAAAAGTAGGGCAACGGCAATAGGAGATGAAAGGAAAATTAGCACCAAAACAATAAAAATATTTTTTTTGAGAGTGGGTGAAAAAAGGAAAACATTAATAAAGAAAACACTATGAAACAACAAACTTGGAAAATTGTTAAGAGGAAAAAAAGTGAAGTGTAGTAAAAGAGACAGAGAAGTGCAGATTTTGAAGATCTCTGGTGACAGCTGCATTTAGGCCAAACTGAGTAGATGTGCTACCACAGGCACATCCCCCTGACAATTTGACATTCACCCCAAACTTGGTAAAGGAAGAAAAAATAGCTAATTAAGCTTGAAACCTCTCTGCTTTGAGAATATTCAAGTTCAGGTTTTAAAGGGAATTTCTCTATGATAACATGGTTTGTCAAAACAAATTAATCACTAACAAAAAAAAAAGAAGAAGAGATAAACAAACCCATCACTGAACAAAATGATTAATGCATGGCATTGGTATTCTTGCTGCTGTTTTAACAACAAATACAGCTTTTCCAAACATTTTATTTGTTACAGTAATTTTCTGCACTGCTTTTAAGCCAGAGGGATCTTTGCACAAAGCAGTAATAGGTGTATAGCGAAGAAAATGTCTATGTATAACTCTGCTCAACACACTCTAGTCATGCAGCAACACCACAAATTACTTTACCGTAACTAATGACAGCTAAAAACACAAGCAAGCTCGTTAGAGATGGTTAAATGCACATCCCTAGCTTCTGCAAGGCACTCTGGGTATGTATCTGCATGTGATTTTGAGAAAACACAACACATTGGCACAGCAGAGCCTGATTTTTTTTATGCAACACAAAAAAATGAATGATGGGTTCAAGAGCAATGGAGCAAAAAAGATTATACATGAAGAAGATGACAATGGGAGCTGAGAAAGTGTGACAGAAAGAGCAAGATGAAGTGATTTGTGTTGCTTCTGAGACCATTTCAGTGATGGATCCATTCCTCATTAACCAGTGTCTTAACAGTGTATGTATCAGCCCTATCAGTCAGACAACCACAGAGAAGTGTGATCATAATTTATCTATTTAGAATGTGGGGGAGAATGAAGGCTACGCTGCCTGCAAGGCTGTTAGCTGAGCTATCCTGCTGGGCTGTGCAGCATAGTGTGGTGACATATTACACCCAATGTGACTGTAGAGGTAACTGAACTCACAAATTCCCACAACAGCATATGGAGATGTAATGTTGCATACAGTTTGCATAAAGCCATTCATCAAGTGCTGGGGTAAAAATGCTATATTATATGCCAGGAGTGTCAGCAAAGGAACGCCTTGTAAAAACAACTGCGAGTGCAAGACAGATTCAAATGCTGTCAACAGCGACAAACAAAGCAATAGGCCATGCATGAATATGAGTGGCATTGTGAAATTCCCCTCAAAAATATGGGGATTTTTTATACTTTTTATTAACTTGGACATACAACAAAATGCATTTTATTCTTTTCTCAAAACACCTAAAGGACTAAAAGACCATGACCTCCAGTATGTCCCTGCACTCCGGCCCATCATGGCGATTCCAGAGTGTGAGTAGTGCAAAAATGTAAATGGTTACTTAAATGGCGGTTTTCCACCTTCTTCAAAGCCCATGTACAAATAGCTCAGCAATCAGTTACTTTATGTTGAAAGCTCTATTAAATCTATTGTTTCCATGGCAACTTATTGCCAAGGGTGACATTTTTTATTTAATTATTTTTCGCCAAACCAAATTTGCTTCTGCTGGTAAAATATACACCTGTTTACTATACTAACCCCTATGGTAACAATCTGACCTTTGACCTTTATTCTGAGGGCTTAGGTCATAAATATTACGCGGATGACATTTTCCAGCATGCTATGCAGCAGTAATTGACTTGTTGTGCAGTTACGGCAGCTTTGGCTGTGGGATGAATTATAAAGTAGGCTTTGAGGATTCTATTACAACGGTCAGTCAATAAAATATGACTACAGGGGATTGGACAGTCCACCAAGTTTTACTCTAAAGTAAAATGAGTTAGTTCTGAGCTAAAACAGAAGCCAGAAAACAGCTGACATAAAATATGTCTTTAAGTACCCAAACTCAATAGTTATCAAGTATATTTAATCGTGGCACTTGAGACCCATATAGTTATGTTCTTTATCCCGGTTGCTGTACTTGTGAAGTGATGTTTGTACTGATAAGAAGATGGATTTCCTAAAAGGAATGGCTTATTATTGGGTTTGGCATGGCACCAGAAAGACCAGATCAACTTCTTTACTACTGAGATGGACCAAATTCAAACATCTCTTCTTAAAACATGAACAAACTATTATCAGACTTTAAATGTCAGTATTATTCAAATTATACAACTGTTTACAATATGAATAACAATGTTTATTTTAAGCAATCATAGGCTGATAGTAAATATGACCATGCAGCTTTCATTTACATGCATTTGGTGCATAAAAAGCCTCTGATGCTGTGACATTTTCTTGCAATTAGCTATAAATTGTACAGGAGCTCTTTAATTGGAGTAAGTCAAGCAGCAGACGTACCACCTTCTGACAGCATTTAGATGCAAACACCTTTGAAATGACAAAGCCCTCCGTTCTCTGTGGGTTGAGCTTGTAGTGGTGTGTTGGGGATTATAAAATGAAAACAAAAGACCCATTAAAACAGTCCAGTAAAAGAGGAGGTCTCATTAGTTCGTTTTGTAGGATTTCAAACTGCATGACCCAGTAGTACAAGCAGATGATGAAGTGGAGGATTCTCCAAAAGGCTTTACATTTCTTAGATAAACAAAGCCAGTTAAATGACAAATACACCAGCATTCCTCTTTAATGAGTCTTTTCATCACTGACTAATCTTTGCACCTCCTCATGTTTAAATCAATAGAGGCTCAAGGAGAATGAAAATCCTGCGTTCTGCCTTATCTGGATGAAACTTGAGGCATGGGGTCATCTTATGCTTTCAAATCATCTCAGCCAAACCAAAAAAGGAACCAAGAACTACATCTTCAAACTATAAAACTCAAATAAAGGTTAAAATGGTTTCTCTGGACCAAAAAGAAACAATAGCAATGACTTGTTTAGGGGTATATATAAAAAAAAAATCCCAAAAGGCTGAGTTGTAAAGACGGTTGACTCACGGATCAGATACATAAAAACCACAGGGCTTGCAAATTAAAGGAGTGTGGAGATTCTGTTGTGACATCCCCTTTTAAAAAGCCGTTAAACAGCATCCGCTGTGCTTGTGCTATTTGTGTGTAATGAACAAAGAGAACAAAGAAGCATCAGAAAGTATTGGGCATGCCTCTCACCGGCTGGGTGTTGCGTGTTAGGCATGGAAAACAAAGATTTTCTGTTCTGCACCCATGTTAGCATGCTACAGCATGACAACCAGCTGTGCAGTACACATTTTAACCACAGCTGTTTTATGTCTACATGTCTAATAGTGACACATAGGTATGTGGTTTTAGGCAGAAGCATACTAAATTTAGATGTTTTCTACTTTGTGATCATAGATTGTTGTACTATTAAATTATCCAATTCTTCCATTTGTCTCTGGCTGTGATCTAGTTCCAAGTGTCAAACTGTGGTTGAGTCATATCAGCCATTGTTTTGACTTCGCCAATCCAGATTCAATGAAACCACTTCCTAATGCAATTATAAAGCAACTGTTCGTGTATATTATGAAGCAGATGTAAACGATTGGAAATCCCATTTCTCCACTTGTGCAAACAAGACTTTTTCCTGCAACCGATTGAGATCGTTATCGTCCCCGCAGTACCTTTAAAGTGTTGACATTAGCATTAATGCTGCAGTGCTACCTCTGATCAATTTGAATCAATTATTATCATCATTAGGGATCAAGGTTTTCACTTCACTTAGGCTACAGTGAAATCAGCATTCAAGATGATGAGCACAGGTTGATTAGGATGCGCTGAGGTTCTGAGCAGGAGCTATATTTAAGGTTCAGGTAGCATTTGCATGCAGGTGGTGGTGGGTATTGTGAGGATGTGGGGTGCAGACAAAGTGATTAGCAAAAAGAGCCTTAGTTCACATGAAGAAGAAGCAAGGGGTTCTCTAGTATTATTAAGGCTAATGAAAGGAAAAAACGTGATGTGGGTAAAGCAAAAGAGGAAGTAGAGTAAGAGTGAGGGCTACAAATTGATGCAACTCTACAGGGCCCTTTTTCTCAATGGTGTAACTAATAAAAATTTTAGGTCACACCAGTCTTTGAAGTATGACATATGGGATGAATTCCCTCCTCACCCTTCGTGGGCAGTTTCTCACCCAAGCTTGAGTCCTCTACCAGACACCTGGGAGCTTGAGGCTCCTATGCAGTATCTTTGCTGGTCATAGCACTGCACAGGACTGGACTGAGATTTCTGAGGTTTTCCAACTGAAGCCACTCCTTTAGTTTAAGGTTACTACTCAGAGTACTCTAATTACTACGGGTACCACTGTCACGTACAACTTCCAGGCTTTCTCCAGTTCTTGCCTAAGTCTCTGGTATTTCTCCAGTTTCTTCCTTCTGATGTTGCCACATCCATCACAACAGCTGTCTTCCATTCTTTATTCACCACCACAACAGCTATCCATAAGTCCATACCATGGCCTAAACCAGGAATAGGCAACTCCAGGCCTCGAGGGCCACATATCTGCATGTTTTTCGACATACCTTTCTCTGCCATGTTCTAAATGGTTGGACACACCTGAACTAGGTTATCAGTCATGAGTATGGGTTTAGATATCTGGAAATCATGCAGACACAGCAGCCCTTGAAGCCTGGAGTTTCCTTTCCCTGGTCTAAAGCAATCAGGGTTAGGGCTAGCTGACGTAGTTAAAAGAACATCCCCACCTCTGGTTGGCCATTTTCAGATTTCCTTGTATGTATGTGAACTCCATTTCCAAATACTACAGTGTGTATCTAGTCACATCCAATAAACAGAGTGGATGTGGCCTAAGGTGATGAGAAACACTGGCAACTTTATTGTAAAAAGTGTTCAAATCTGTGCAACAATAAGAAAAGACTTGGTTCCCACTGAAAACTTTTAATGCACAGTTGCGAGGACTCAATTAGAGACCATTATTACCGGTCAGAGGAGGTCCCCTGAAACCATCGCGGTCCTGGCAGATACAGTGAGCTGCACTGCAGCAAGCAATCTGTTGTGGTTCTACTTTTTCAGCTTGCTGATTGTTGTAAGGTGCAGGTTGCTCTGCAAAATTGGTGATTTTTGCAAGATCCCAAACATAGAGTGAACAGCACTGAACACTGATCCCATTAGAGGTATGACAACTGCAAGGAAAACCTGCCACTCTTTGAACAAAGGGACGTGTTTGCTTCAGTTATTGTGAGGACAACACAAATATTTTTTTTATGTAAATGTGGTTTCATTTGAGTATTAATAAAATAGAGGAACTAACTATTTCCCACTAAACCGTTTGAAGCTGCCAAAGTGTGAATGTGTGTTTGCCTGGGTGACTGTGACTGTGACTATAAAGCGCTGAAGAAGGAAGCAAATATAGAGGTATGCTGTTTACATGTCAAAGAAAATGGGTTGACCAGTTTCTTGAGGTCATTGGATAGCTGGAACCTACCCAGCTACAGTCTGGCAAAGGCGGGGTAAACCCAAGACATTTTTCCAGTCTATCACAGGGCCCTATAACATAATGCACTACGTTTATTGGAAAGCCTGTGGGTAGACGATGGCTGGCTATAGTACATTTGTGACTGCTTCTAATACAGTTTGAGCTGAAACACTGAAAAAGCCCAATGCATCTATAAAACACATTTCCTGCTGCGATAAATGCACCGCCCGAGTGTCCCCTCTCCCTTTCAACGGCCAGTAGCAGCAGCAAATGGACAGCAATTTAAGAACAAAAAGTGACCCTGTAAAACTGCGGTGTTAAATGGAATGTGGTTGAAAATGTGGCAGCTCCTAACATTTGTACCGGTGCACCTAAAAATAAAAAAGTATGGTGCCTGGTTGTAACCACTCAGGCTTTATAATCAAAATTTCAAAACATTTTTTCCTTCTGCAAGCACAAGCAAATGCAAGCACAACTTGGTTAAATTATGTATTTTAATTATTCCAGATAAATACAGAAAGCCACACTCACAAATCCCAGTCCTGATATTTTAGCAGCAAATGTAGTGTTTACAAGTGGATTTCAAGGAAGGTCTCTGTGATTAAAAATGCTTTAAAGCATTCCTGACACTCTATTACCCAGCATGCCCTGCGTAAGGTGGGATTGCACATATTGATTTCACACCTCATTAGACTCCCTCTCTAACAATTTCATAGTTTTTTTCTGGTTCTACAGGCTTCTGCATGGTTAAGTCAAGACCAAGTAAAACTCTGAGAGGGGAAGCTGGACATGTAACAAATATGCACATTATTGTGGGAAACATCAAGGAAAGTTTTGTAAACTTCTACCCAGTTTTCAGTACAAGTTCACATAGAAAACAGCTGCTAATAAAGCAAAATCACTTTCCATAACACGTTGTCAGGACAAAATATATTCTATTTTTTAAGCTTAGACTTCAAAGTTGATGATAGTTATAGTAGTCTTAGTGATGGTATTAGTGACCAAGAATCGTGAGAATTTGTGCAACACAAAGATCATACCAGATCATAAGGTGCACTGTCAATGAATGGTCTATTTTTGAACTTACAGTATATCTTCCAGTAGTCGCCGGTATCTAATAGACATGGGTCTCCAAGTAGTTACCAGGTCAAACAAGTGTTCGTTATTTTCGATCCCGGTCTCTAATAGTATCCGGCCTCCTTAAAGACAAACACACACCCCTTTGTGTCCAGTTGTGCAAACGCCGCCTGTCTGTGGTTTTTGTGTGGTAACTCAGTGTAGCGATGGCCAGGAAAAGCTAATTGCATTTAGCATTTAAACTTCATGAAGTGACATAATATATGATATGTCATATACAAGGTACACCAAACTATAGGGCACACTGAGTGAGACAAAACTGTGTTCCTGTTACTGGCTAACATTCCCTGTTATACTATGTGTTGTGTTCCAGTGTTGATCCATGATGATTTTGAGTTGGTGTCATTGATTTTTTTATTCTGTTTGACACACTCGTGTCAAACAGAAGTACGTTGGGGCGTATTTTGTGCGTGCTATGTGAATGTTGTGAGTTCAAGTACAGTTGGGCAGACTAACACATATCCAAGTACAAGAGTTGACAAAAAAACTACAATTAATTTAGTGGAATGGAATCACTCAAGATAAAATTATGTTCACAGTGACTCTAGAAGTCGCTTTAAACACTTGACAGAGTGCTGTGTAGGTCATAAATTTGTGTCAACATCAGTAATTAATCAGAATGAATCTACAGTATATACAGCATAAAGTGGATTATGAAGTGTTTTTTGAAAGTTAAAATACAGTACTAACTTTTGTTTTCAGACCATTGAAAATAAGGTGAACAACTTTTGTATTATGCTGTAGTTTAGGGCATTTTTATAGACTTTCTTTTTTACTTTTTCAAAGCATCAACCAGTGCAGAGACCTCTCCAGGACAGTGACTTCAGGACTACTCTAAATTACTGGGAAAAAACAAAATGACTGTCATGAAAACGTCTCTGTGGCAGTCGGCAAAATTTAGCTTTACACCCTTTTGACACACCGAAGACCTTTTTGTGTGTCTAAGCCTGCCAGAAAGACAGAAGCAAGCAGAGACTTTTTTTTCTCAATTTGGGTAATTCAGTTAAGTAGCTCAGAAGCCTGGTTATTGAAGGAAGATGGATCCACCTGTGATGGTGGCAAAATTATAACCTAGATTTAACTGGAAGTTTTATTGGGATCATAACTCACATTTGGAGCAGCAGTGTGTTTTATTGTTCATCTGTGTTGATGAGTTGTTTGTGTGCTTTTTCTCAACTGCATGTATAAAATCCTCTCAAATGAAAAAAAAAAACGAGATTGCAAATACACTTTAAAAACAGACTTTAACTGTTGCCAATTAAATGGTGAATAAGCATATCTGTAGGGTTCATATGTTTGTAAATCTGACTGATGATGTTGGTGCCTTGACTAACTGGACTTCAAGTGGAAGAAATTAAACAGCAGTTTCTTTGCTCATGCAGAAGTCCTGAAATGGGTTTGCCCACCTGTGCCTCACTCGAGGCAAACCAAAACATCTGTACTACTCATAGCAATAAAATGAATATTATTGTCTTAACGTGACATGACCCTCACAGCAGCCAGTGTTTTATTTTTTTCAAACCTCTACATCTCACACCTGGAGTCTGTTTTCCATGACTTAAATTGTCTTCCCCACCGTCTTTCTCCTAAGTGAAGCGTGGCACATGCGGTTTCATGTAGACTGGCAGCTGCCAGTTATGATGATGGGGACAAGAGAGTGGGGTTGCGTGCCGGGAAATGTTGACTAAATGGAACACACTGAAAGGGGCACAATTAAGCCGTACAGCAGCACATAACATGTACAATAATGGTGCCAAAGTGCAAAACAGCCTTTGGGCTGACTAATAATGCTTCCCAAACCACAGTACCAAAGTGAAGCAGGTGAATAAAAAAATCTTTTTTTCTTTTTTGCAGTTCAAGTCACCCACAAATGCTCTTTGTGAGCATTTAAAGGGTAAGGGAACAAGGCTACAGGGACATACCTCCTACTCACATTCGCCTGAAAGCCACAAGTCTCAGCAACACTGGGTTTGGAACATTAAAACTGCAACTGGCATTTGAGAGCCAATCATGTGTGCTGAAGATTGCACCAAAAAAAAAAAAAAAAAATAAAAAAAACATTAAAGGCTGAATATCACATACAGTGCTGCTCTAGAACTGACTAAATGAATGAATGACTCAGTAGGAAACTGCTGGAAAACTGTTTCACTGCATATCATAGATAGATTTGGCTTCGGGGTGCAATAAAAATGTTAGTGTCTGTGTGAGCATGCGTGTGTACAACACATTTGTGTCTCTTCCCCGATGAGCCTGTTTATTGGCAGAACGGAGACAATCTCTTTCTTTCTTTTCGTTCTTTCTACCTAACAAACAACCCTCTCTTTGAGTATGGCACATTGGTCCAAATGATTGGCACAGTTTTACACTTGCAGAGGATGGCAGCCTTTTACAGAACCATGGGGGAAACGCAGGCACAGTACAGAAAATACATATGTGCAATTACACACACATTATACAGCCACTGAGTGCCTGCCTGCCAGCTAAATGATCTGTTTCCACTTTGGCAAAGAGAACAGGACAAATGCTGAAGGACACTGAGGATAAACATTAAGTGGAAGTGTCACTAAACTCATTTTTGGGCTAAAACCGCTGGCAATGAGACTAGCAGATTGGTTCAAAGACGAAAATAACTTTGAATCATATCTGCTATTTTTTACTTTTTAAGAATATAGACCATTTTAATTTTAAGTAGGCAATTTTAATATAATCTCTGCTAATGTTAAACACTAGGAAAGCAAATAAATAATTTAAAACGTAGTAAAGGTGCATCATGAAAAATATATTTTTTTACATAAAGTGAAAATCAAGCCACCCTGAAGTACAACCTGCAGTTTAAAGGGCAGAATATATTACCCCTCTGCCAAAGACCTTGTTTTATTCAAATACACAAACAGCTTAGACACAATGTAACCCTTAATAACTCAAGAGGTTCATGAATACTCATATAACTCATATTTAATAAATTCAATGTCAGACGAATTCACTATAATCGGACACTTTTTCTTTTAAGTAAATGTTTATCTCCCCCCAAATAAACATGCAAATCTGCTTATGGAAGATCAGTCCAACAGTTCATCGTCTTTAAGGATAAGAAAAAATGCATAATGCATTTACTCAGCCATGAGACTGCCATTACTACACCAGCTTTCCTTTACTGCGCACTTTACAAGAACTGTGATCCATAAAATGCAAAAGCTGTGCCAAAAAGTATAAATTATGCATTATGACATATATTATAGATTGCATTTCCCTGATTTATGCTGTATATAACACATTAAATGGTGCCTGCAAGTATTATTAAACTTGTGAATTTAATCGCTGATTGAAAAATGAGATTAGTATGAAAACAATCTGAGCTCTCCAAAGCAATGATATGTAATAAAAGTCCAGAATCTGGTAATTATAAAGAAAATCTGATAGATGGATTTTTTGACATCATATCTTAAAGAAAGCAGCAGGGAAGAAAAATTAATAGAAGGAGGAATGGGTTTTAAGAAGGAGATGTTCCATCTATGGAACCCTCACGCAGGTTTTTTCATGACTGATGAGTCAGTATGTCACCCATTGGCCCCTATTATTGTCTTTTTTAGTGCATTTCATAAAACCACAGTCTAGCAATGATATAATGTTATGCACAGACAGATGGCAAGATTTGAAACTGTGGTGATGGTGAATACAAAAAAAGGACTGAATTTAGGAGCCTTTCTTATCAAATAATTAACAAACTGCTGGGAGTTTATGGCAATAAGTACCATTGACTTAATTATTTTGCGCAAGCACCAATCAGGAAAAACAAAAAATGTGAAAAAACGAGAGTGGCACAGCAAGACAGAGTTAAATTGTAAGGGCTGGTTCCAAAAGCAAAGCAGGACATGAGCTCCAGCTAAGTTAAAATTTGCGGAATACTGATGGATTGTGGAGCTAACAGCACTGGTTAAATTGGTCTCTGAGGAACTCTCCTCAGGCAGGTTGAGACGTGATGCAACACAGTGTAAAACTTCCCGAAAAACTCTAATGGCTCCACTTGTAGCAGCATAAAAGTTGTTTAAACTGGGAAGGGAAAAAAAAGAAAATTTAACAAGGCAGATAACCCGCTGAACCCCATCAGTGGATGTGGAGGCTTTGTATAAAGATTTCCCATGAGGTTGCATTATTGTGCATTCTATTTAAAAATTTTCCTTTTTAAAACTAAGAGAGCGATACTAACATAAGCAGAAAAAAAGAAAAAAGAACATTTCAGTGTAGTAGTAAAAAAAGTATTAAAAAACAAAAAAATTATACAGTATATTGTTGATTTATGTTCCATTCTAAGCACAGAAAAAAATGCAAAAATTCAAAAAACATGTTTTATTTCCTTAAATGACTATGTAAAATCAATACATAAGTGACATATCAATTCACTTTGAATTATTTACACCAAACTCAATTTTATTGGTACTGCACAAAAAATCCTAATAGACACAAATAAAAATGTACTAAAGTGAACTAGAACAATGCGAAACTTGTTTAAAGCTACATACCGGATATGTGATGTTCAAACTAGTTAAGCAGGGAGGGGCTTCTTAGTATTTTGCTACTGTCTACTACAATATGAAGGTTTTTTTGTTCGATCAGATTCTGAATTCTTTAAACCTTTGAATTCTCTTTCTGAAAATGTGTTTTGAACCCTTGATTTTCAATGACCCAGGAATTCGGTGGGAAAAAAATTAATGGAAAAAAATTTGATTTTTTTTTTGTCTCACTAGAACAACTAGTCCTGATTTGATTGGCTGGATATCGATGTGTTCTTAGATCGACTAGTTCTAGCAAGACACGAAAAAGCNGCTTTTGTTTATTGATTCAACTTTTTCACTTTTTACAGTGTAGTGCATGTACTATGGTTGGAGGAGGCTTGGTGTAAAATGTTAAAGCAGTGCAAATATTGCTCCACTTTTTTTCTTTAACAGTCCTATTCCATTACATAAAAAACTCTGTCTTATATGTGATCAATTCTCAAATAGTTGGCACTTCTGTGAATGAAATGGACGCCATCCATACATCACTGACAAATCTGAGTCCTTGATTGGTTAAAGTTTGCCGAGTTTAACATTTTTTAATGCGCGTTCAATGGCTCTGAGTGCAGAGGCCTAGGACACGCATTTTACATAGACTTTTCATTGAAAGTGGCCATTTAACGCACGTTATCAAGGACTGTAAACGTAACTTTAGGGTTGCTGTCTTCTTTATTTACTGCAGTTTAACTTTCAAGTTAATGTTTGTAAAACTGTCGAGCTGGAAATGCTCAAGATTTTGAAAAACATATTTCAAAACATGCAAATCTATAGCAACTTTATGAAGATTCCTATTCATGCTTAAATATTTTTCATCTCTGATATTTCCATTTCTTTCCTTTTTAATGAGCTGTTTTCTTTTCTTATGGTGTGAGCTTGCAGTCTATTAACTACAGTTTTGCAGCAAATATCCTTGAAAAGAAAGGGAAGCTTTTATAGATTATTCTGAGAAAAGACCAACACTTATCACCTACGCTTCACCACAAATCAATCACCTACATTCAAACTTCACAGATTGACAAATCTTTTGACTGATCTCGTATGTCAACAGTGCATGGGTTTGTGCTTCCTTTTTGATGTGGAATGTCCATCATTTAATAAGCTCACTGTAGGTTACAGTGAAATACCATAAGTTTACCAACATGGATGTGCTCTACATCAGTTTTACTTAAACCACTAAACACAATTACACATTTACACAGGAGCAGACAGATGGTGCTGAGTGAACTCCAAGCCACGCATGCATTGCTCACAGGTGCACATCCTTAAAGGAGCAGCACGGCGAGGGACGTGCGTGTGATGTGTGATGATGCGGCGCACTGGGAGCAGAACTGCAGGGTTACTGGAGCAATATGTATCCAGGGAACAAACTCTTAAAAAAAGGCAAACACGCCTAAACACAAAATGTCAGTAAAAGCAGAGAAAGAGCATCAACGCTGCAAATCAATCTGTTATCTTCTTTTCATGCTGGGTAGTGTTCACATTTTTGATTGCGTAGTGATTAAAAACAAATACAACTTCACAAAAGCACAGATCTTGTGTCTGATATGAAGGTATGTAATAAAGTATAGAAAATGCTAATGTTTGGTGTATATACTGCTACATCATTAAGATACTTCCTCAACATTTTTTAGGCCACAGATCAGTGTAATACATAATTTTTTCATAGATTAGTCTATTGATGGCTGAAGTTGGCGTCCGTGTGTTACTTTCTGGAGGGAAAAGTTAAGGTAACATACATGTGTCACATTAATATGATCCTAGAGTGAAAATAGTTTGAAATCTTCTGTAGATATTTTTAAAGAAGATACAGATTCATACAAATTTTCTGATTTGCAGAAATTCGTTAAAGGGGAAATTTTATATTTAAATATATATATTTATACAAAGTCATCTAATGTCAAGTCTACCAGCTTCACCCTCATTCCACTTTAAAGTAGCGACAGTAAAACACAACTGAACAAAATGATATAATCGTCATAAAAACAAATATTTTCAAACAATAAAATGAATCTACTCTGTTTGCAACTTTATTAGCAGCATCCTCGTAAAATTAGAAAGTAAGTTGCCGCAATAACATACAGTAATAAACTCAGGTTTTAAATAAAAACTCTTTTTTTCTGTTAAATGGAGCTTACTTTTCTTCTGCTTTCTCATTGGTTCTTTTCTGCACAAAATACGCTTCCAAAATATCTGTTTTTTTTTTGTTTTTTTTTTTTAC
>NC_050531.1:13765959-13795840 GCF_002922805.2 Oryzias melastigma
CAGAATCAGATGAAAAGTAAAAATCTAAGTTATGTATGACTAAGCTACCAAGTGGCCAATAGAGCATTAGCAGTCTTTGGCCCAATGTTCGGGAAAACCTGCTTCATGTTTTTTTAGAGTTTGCAGGTCAATGCAGGTGCTAAATCAGTGCCAAATAAAACAATTAAAAGGAAAAGATAAACCTGTCAGTCCAGGCCAACTGAATCGGAAGACATTTACTCAGGGAAAGTGTAAGTTTGACCAAAGAATACGGACAAATGACTATGATTGAGGGCAGAATTAAGGTATAACATTCTCATTTATTTCAGAAAATTACTGTATAGTAAAAAAAATAAATAAAATTGTAGATAAAAAGTAAAAATTACTGTAAACTAGTATTTTAAGGATGGAATAACTGGCTGAGCTGTGTGTGACCTCTTGCAGCATGTGAGAGGCAGACCCTCTGATGGGAACAAAAAAAAAATTATATATATATATATATATATATATATATATATATATATATATATATGTGTGTGTGTATATGTGTGTATGTATATTTTAGCATGAACAGCAGGCTTCATATCCCATGTGTCTCCATAAGATAAAACCCCTCATACCGCATTGCTTTCTGATGGCTATATTAATTTTAAATTTTCAAAAGCGTTTTTCTCTCATGGGGAAAAGTTTTCAGATACTTCAAACATCAAAGGCAAATAAGACATCATCCACAGCTGCATTTCTATGATGGATTTCTATTTAAGCTTATTCTGCTACATTTACTCTCCTGAAGGGAGACAAAAATTGTGGGTTCAAATCTGATCTAGTGCATGGATAAACATGGTACGCCTCGGTGATTCAAGTAATGTGTAAGCACTCAGTGCCATTTTTGGTCATGCAAAAAGCTGAAACGAATGCCGTTGGTAATGGAAAAAGAACTTAAACTGCTGTGAGCACTTGGCCTTTACTCTGCGAGGGTAAGTGGACTATTTTGTGGCGTTAAATTAAGGAGGTCTTCAGAGTCAATGTAGATAGACAAAATGATAAATCTCTGGCTTATTGTGTGTGCTGATGAGCTAACTTAAATGAAGCAGGCTTGCACTACAGAGGAAGTTGAATGCTACAGACTGAATTATTGGTAAGATTTAGAAATATATATATTTTTTTTTAATCGGAAAAGTAAGGGCAGCATGCATTATTTGTGTCTTTTAATTTATGCCTGAAAGAACTACTAATTAAAAACAAAATGAAATATTTATTTTTATGGGGCAACAAAAACTGCTGAAACACTTTCCCCTCCTCTTTTGCTCACATCGCTAGCTGATTGTATTTATTTTTGCTCCAGAATAGGAAAATTTAAACTTAATCTTATATTGCCATTTGTTTCATATTTGATACATACATTTCTGAGAGCTCTATTTCATTGATATGATCCGAACTGATATTAAAAAAACCCATTGTCTACAACTTGGTTTATGTATTCTTCCCTGTAGTTCACCATCATTCCACCAGGGGCAGTAGAAGTGCTATTCCTGCGCATTTCAAAATGGCTGCCTCCATGAAATCTCAAAGTTTAGCTAATTTTCTAAACTTTCTGGTAAGATTAACTTATTTATATTTGTTCATTTCTTTAAATGGCTGTTTTCTGTTTAAAAAAATGCTTTTTTGATGATAATAAATTGTTTTTTTTTTTCCTTTCTGGGAGGGTCTAAGGGCAGGGATAACCAATTTTATTTAGTCCGTTTAGTTTAGTAATTAACTATTGTTTATATTTTATGACCGACATTCTGCTGCTGTAAAATTGCTGTCATGAACCCCAATGAGGCAACTGTTTTTGTGACATTGGTCTAAATAAATAAAATTGAATTGAATAATATAGTTACACCATATTAAAAATGTCTGAATTGGATTTAAAACAGCAGGTAAATAAGCTGTTTTTTCCCAAACACTCCTAATAAATTAGTATTTTTGTCAGCAAAAACTAACTAAATTACTCAGTATCATAATTGATACCGTCTATATTACTTTATAGAAATTATATTGGAAAATGTTTTTAGTGGATTCCATCAGGATGTCTTTAAAGCCTTTAAAAAAAAATCTTAATTCCCCACATTTTAGTCAATTATTTGACATAGTGGGCTTCACAGGGTTCATTATTAGCTAGTAGCATGAGTATTCCATCCCTTGTACATTGAGGGTGGTATGATGCTAATTGGTGTGTGGAAAAAAGACTTACATTTGCAAGATTAAGTATGTAAAGCCTTTGGGAGTACATCAAATTCTGTACGAAATGGACACATGATGTGTTCTCTTTTTTATTTGATTCTAAAACATTGCCTGCTTAAATCACACCAGTTTTTGTTTTCATGTTTATTTATTGAACACAGTCGTGTGTCCAGTTTTGGCATAAAACCAAGTAATTCAAAAAGGTTCACATATTTTCTCCCGTAACTGTACTTTTATGAGGGAAGTTATGTAACTTATTCAAATTCTATAAACTGCACACATTTTCAAGTTACAGTAGGGCAGCTTTCATGTCTTCTCTTTCAGATTTAAATAATCCAGGATTAGACAAACTACTGCTATGGAGTTGCTGCTTTGGACCATCAATGTACCACAAAGTTTGGAGTTTATCCACAGCAACTGTGAAAGCTTTCCAGTTAGCACGCGTCCTGGATATGTTTTATTCCAAGAGGTAAGAAACATACTGTTTACATCAAATGTCCTATTCAATGTAGATAAATAACAAAATAAAATGTACAAGTTCGACTTTTCTCAGATTAGAGATCTTCGGCTTTAGTTTGACTATGAAGTTTTATAAAGTAAAGTTTTGTGGTGGGAGCTTATACCATGGTATCATCAAACACATCTCCTTCTCACAGAGCTGCAGGGCATAACAAACAAATCACAAATTCCTGGGTGCTCAGCAGGACTGGTTTTCTGAGGATACAAATATGAAATCATCATGAAAACAGCTAATACAGCTCTTATGAATTTCATTTGTGGTAGATTTTTTTTTTAATGCAACTTATCTAGTTAGAGCTTTGAGGTAAGTTCATAAAGTTTGAACTGCTCCCAGATGTCTGTTTCAAAACAATCGTGCATTTCCTTTTGTTCACGCACGGCGGATATCTGCTTCCCTCTGCAGTATACTCCAGCAAATCAAAGCAACATTAGCATAACACTGAAACTGTAACTTCTGCTTCTAATCTTTGTAAATTAGAATTACATGAGAGCCATAAAATGCATAAAATGCTTTGCATTTTGTCCCAGAAATGATACATTTTCACACCATTTTTGCTGCAAACCTCCACATATTACTTCTCTTTTATTTTCATTAAAAAATGTGGTTTTCCTGCAAATTAGAGCTGGGAATCACAATACAATGCAATACATGATGCATGGCGCACAATATCAATGATATCACGATACTGTGATAATTGGTAAAATCCTCTCTAATAACTCACAATATATAGAAGAACACATTTTAGGATAACATATCCCCACTCACTTTTCAGCTTGAACACAATAATAGTAAACAACTTGTGCCTTATTTTCTGCTACAAATAGTACAAAAATAATAGACAATTTTGTGCAAAATTGCTTAAATCAGTAAAATTATGTCTTTGACAAGCGTTGACACAAAGTGAATTTGAATTATCTGTAAAATTCAGTGTTAACAATAGTAAACATGTACACCAGTGCAAATACTTTAATGAATTTCCCCCCAGGGGATTAATAAAGTATCTTGATTGATTGATACTTAACGCAAAATTTTTGTAAACAACAGAATAAAAATTAGATAATTCAAGTAGCTTCCAGACACATTGGTGCCCGTGACACGCCCCCTATCTATCTCCAAAGAAACGTCTCTCCAAAGGATGATGACAGCAACATTTTACAGTCTCTTCAAATGAAAATAAAAGATTGATACTTCATGAGACCATTGAAAATCAATCAAATATCGCGATATATCACAATATCGATATTTTGGCACACCCCTTCTTCAAACCAGAAGCCAAAATAACATCTACTCCTTACACTGGATTGGCCAACTAAGACTCAAAAGTCATGATACGCTGACCTAAATAGCCTTTTCAAGTATGTCTTCATAAAACACTCCAGCATTTCTGTCACTTGCACCCAGAGTTTCTTGTGTCAGTCTGTGAGCATCTTAAAGAGGCCAACTGCAAATTTAGTGAAAAACAATGACAGATCCTTGACTGGTCATGAGGCAAGCTCTTCTTTTGGTTGTGAAGCAAGAAGAGGAGGGCAGGAGGAAGAAAAATCCAATCAAAGTTATTAAAAAAAACACATTTACCTGTTCTTTTACAGAGGCGAGGATGGAGGAAGTTGTCTCCGCTTCAGATCTATCTCCATTGGAGCCAGGCATCACAGGAGGAACCATGGCCCCCTTCTCCTGCTCGGCTGGCTGGTCAGGCACCGGCATTGCTAGCAGAGACACACAAAGGTGCAAAATTCATAAAGACAAAATATCAGTGCTCTCAGCTTTATAAAAATAGAGAGATGGCTCTTTGCACAACTATCCAATCAACTCCACTTTGATTTCAAGATATAAAGAAGAACCACTACAAAATAGATGAAGGACTTGTGGCTGGCTTCATGATTGCCTCTTTGTAGAGTACCACCAAGTTGAAATGTGGGCACCATTCAGGATAGGTCAAGTCTTTCAGCTGATGGAATAATGAAAGTGTCCAGTGATCACCATGAGCTCATTTACTGTGGAGTTAATGATCATCATCACCCACGGTCCTCCAACTCTCAGAAAAACCATTCATCATCAACAAATTAAAGCAATCTTTACTACTCTGTTGAACTTACTGAACAAGTGCATTGATTATAATTATTTATCTATATCCACTGTCTTAAAAAAACTCCATTGCTGCTTCTCTTTAGCCAACTGCTAACTTGATTTCCACAGTTCTGTTTTTTTTGTTTTGTTTTTATAACATTAGCTACAGTTCAGTCACAGATGTCCAACTATGACCATTTTCTTTTGAGTTTTTTTTTCTCATATATTCCAGAGGATACTTTTGATTTTAATCTTGAACATCGTTTCAAACTCTATAATCCGTCTTTCTACTCATTGCGTCCCGGTCTTTGGAAAAAAATACATTCTCAAAGATTGAGAGACCTCAAAATCGGTCTTGTTTTTTTTTATTTCAGGATTCTAGTTTGTTCTTGTGGATTTTGTTTTTACTTAACGCATGAAGCACTTTGTGATTTTATCTGTGAAGGGTGTTGCACAAATGAAATTTCCCAACTTCATTACTTACCTACTGAGTGTTTTCTGGAATAAACATGGTGATGTTTTAAAACCATGGTAGTCTGTAATTGCTTCCTGCCAATCAACCAAGCTGAAGCCCAATTTTCACATAAAAACTCCTGTAAATTGTGAAAATTCAATTTTTCTTATAAGAGTTAAAATTGATACTGTATATATAGCTGATATTAAATTTGAAGGTTTTCTTTATAAAAAAATTTCCTGGTGTCCTGCTAACAGACTGTTTTCTTTTTACCTTTTTCACTAGTATTTTGAAATAAACAAGGAAATAACCATAATATTACATAGTAGTCTTCAGCATAACATCAACATAAAGGATCTTACACAAATTTGAAGTTGTTTTGAAAGGGAGTAAGCTGAATTGACAGCTGAAACAAATCCTTTATATGTGTCATTCAGATCAAAACAGGTATTCAACGTTACTTCTATGCTTGGAGACTGAAGGTGGCGTCTATATTCATACTAAAACACAGACAAAGAAGAAGAAGAAGACTGTTGGCAATCGTAATTAGTTTGCAACATAAACCCTTGTCTGGAGATATATTTTTAATATTATCCAGCCTTGAATAATGTTATAAAAATATGGAAGTTTTTTTTTTTTTTTTTTTAACTAAAAAATTGGAAATACGATAATCTGTTTCTTTAAAAAACAGTCCTTTTAGTTACAGACTTTACTAGACTTAAGAAAATAAAAGCTGAAAATGTGAAAAACAATTTTAGCATAACCCTTTTAATTGCAACATATTAACTTGTTTTTCTGTAACACTTTTTTTATGAATAAAAAGTACAACTTTAGTGAAGGTTAAAAAAAAAAACTACAATACCATAAAAGGTGGGTGATTTTCAGTCATTTTCTTTTTTTGCCTTTAGCCTAACACAGGGGACTGCAGCCCTCAAATGCTAAAAGAGCCTTATGGCAGAAGAAAAACCCATCGAGAGCAGAAAAGTCCCACCTCCTCATTATTTGTTAGCCTACAAACAAGCATGATTTCTGTCTCTCACAGACCTGTAATCTCTTCTGTGAGAGGATCCTCTGTCCTCCACTCATTACCTGTATTAATGGCACCTGTTTGAACTCGTTATCCATATGAAAGACACCTGTTCACAACCTCAAACAGTCACACTCCAAATTTCACAATGGCCAAGACCAAAGAGCTGTCTAAGGACACCAGAAACCAAATTGTTGACCTGCAATTGTTGTAGGACCAGAAATAAAGCCAGGGGCCCGTTTCAAGAAGCAGGTTCAACAAATTCAGAGTTCGAACCTGAACTTTGAGTCACTGGACTCAGAATTCTCAAACTCAGGGTTTTCGGTTCCAGAACAGCTGAAAATGTTTGATTCAATCAACTTGAAGTTGTCAGAACCAGAATCAGGTGTGAGCGTCGCGACCATAAAAAGCCCTGATCAATGGAGCAAAGACAGCATGATTCATCATGGCAACGGGGACAAACATCTGAGTTACGTACTTCCGGCGACGGAAATTGATAAGTTCCTTCAAGCATATGCGACTATAGGAGAACATTTACTGCAAGAAAAGCAACACAGCTGCAGCGGTAGAACAGAGAGAAAATATCTGCAGTTATTTGAATCATTTCTAATAATGAATAAATAATGTCAGGAAGGTTATTTTGTCTCTTGTTGAGTAAGGAGTGGTTTTTGATCTGTTACCAATCTAATAAGTAATCTCCGTGATCGTAACCCCCCCACCCCCACATACCACCACCACCACCACCACCTACACACACAGATATCACTGCACGCTAAAAAGAAACTGTAGCTGCCTGGCATATGTTAAAAAAGTATTTATTTAATTTTAATTCTCAAGACTTAAAAAAATATTCGCCGAATTTTTTTAAACATAAAAATAATCTTCCGAAGCCAGGAGTCAAACTCGCTACCTTCGCAGTCGGAGGCAGCGTTGCTGTCAATTGAGCTAATGTCTGATGCAAGGTCCAGACAGTGGATAAGTAGACATCTTTCTACGGTGTTTGACATTCCTTGATTCCTATTGTTAAGGGTTTAAAATAAGAAAAAGAAAACTGTATTTTTTAATAGCGAGTCCCTGGAAAAACTAACTATTTAAAATATTGCTGAAATAAAAATGAATTGGGAAACTGCAGTCAATCGACTCGTGTCCTCCAAATCCTCTACCGACGTAAATAACATTTCCTCTGGATTAATCAGCCTCCTCTCTACATGATCCTCTATGAATGAACATGTCATTTTGGTTTCTGAGTGGTGAAAACGTGACGTCTCTAATGTGAATGTTCTCTAAATGTTTATGAGGAACTCATATTTGAACATCTTTCACTTTAAAAAGGGGCGGAGACCTCAGAGAACTCTAAGTTTCCTGAAGAAAACCTGCTACCGACCAGGTTTCGTTCACAGACTCAGTTACCATAGTGATTGATTCTGAGTTCATCCTAACCCGCTTCTTGGAACGGGCTTGGTTTCGCCCACTTTCCCGGGTTTGAGTTATCCCTCTTTCTGAAACCGAAAACTCAGAGTTTTGCCGAATTTGGAGTTCACGAACTCAGAGTTCCAACAAAACCTGCTTCTTGAAACGGGCCCCAGTTCATGTTCCGTCTAAGGTTTGCTAGAGAACGTTTGGATGATCTAGAAGACGATTGGGAGAATGTCCTATGGTTAGATGAAACCAAAATAGAGTTGTGTAAAACGCCATATCTACTGTAAAGCATGGGGGTGGAAACATCATGCTTTGGGACCTAGCCTGGCTTCAGATCTCAACCTCATAGAAAATATTTGGAGAGAGTTGAAAGTCAGTGTTGCTAAGCAACAGCCCCAAAACATCACTGCTCTAGAGGAGATCTGCATAGAGGAATGGGTCAAAATACCAGTAACAGTTTGTGAAAACCTTGTGAAGACTTACAGAAAACATTTGACTACTGTCATTGCCAACAAAGAGTAAACAATTAAGTTTTGAGTATACTTATTTTACACCATATCTTGCAAATAAATTCAGATTTTCTGGATTTTGTTTCTTATTTTGTCTCTTATAGTTGATGCATGAAAATTACAGACCTCTCTCATCTACTTTTTTCCCTACTGCATAATAATTTTTACTTCTTTTTACAAATTATTTCTTCTCAAAATAAAATACACCTTGTGTCAATAAATGCAGCATATTTATTGAATTATAACTGCAAGAAAGCAAACTCAACCATGATATTTTCAATCATTATGACTTTAGTAAGCCTCCAACCTTTTTCTCCTTTTGATATTGATTACAAAAATGACAACATTGGTGTAGAATCCAATTTTCTTTTAAATCTATACATGTACATGCATTTTTATACTTCAAGACGTTTGCCTCTAAGCAGCAACTGATATGCAGCAGAAAATAAGAATATGCACTTTAAGCTTATTCTAATTATAAATCACTCTGACAGTAGATTTTTTACCATCATTTTCTCAGTAATCTGATATAAAAATAAATCTAAACATAAATGACGAAACATAATTAACTAAAGCTAAGCCAAAACTACTAAACCAATATTTATTCAAGTCAATTTTCTTAAAAGCCGAAGAGCCACAATAGAGTGATAAAAGAGCAACTGGCTCTGGAGTTGCAGACCCCTGGCCTAAACGATAATTTATGATTTTCATTTATATGAAAATTTTGCATTTCAGTTTAATGCTGCACAAAATAAAAATGCATTTCCATTTAGAATCACCCTTTTGGATCAGTTTTGTTGTTTTATGTAAATTGACGTTGCACAAATGATGTTTACATGTCTCTGAACTCACTGCCTTTGGCCTGGTATCAGATAAACAGACACACAAACTGTCATCCTGGCTAAAAATGACATAGTAGCTGTTGAACTACACCATTACAGTTGGGTGAGCCCTGGCTTCATGTCAAAACTGAAATAAATTAGGACAGATTGACAGTGCCATAAAATGGTACTAGTCGGTTCATAATAATAAAAAAAAGGTATAAAAAGGCTGCAAAAAACACCGTTTTAAGTAATCAGCAAACACTTATTATCCATGAACATGTACACTGACCGGCTACTTTATTTGGTATACCTTGCTAGTACCAGGTTGGACCTCTTTTGCCTTCCGAATTGCTGTAATCCTTGATGGGATAGATTCAACAAGGTACTGGAAATGCTCCTCAGAGATTTTGGTCCATTTTGACATGGTATCATCACTCAGTTGCTGCAGATTTGTCTGTGATGATTCCAGATTTATGACATGGTGTCTTATCCTTCAGGAAGTGGCATCAGAAGATGGCACACTGTGGTCATAAAGGGATGGACATGGTCAGCAACAATTCTCAGATAGACTGTGACATTGTGACTAAGTGATCAACTGGTACTAAGGGGCCCAAAGTGTGCCAAGACAATATCTCCCACACCACTATACCACCAGCCTTAACCATTGATGCAAAGCAGGATGGATCTATGCTTTCATGTTGTTGACGCCAAATTCTGACTCAACCATCTGAATGTTGCAGCAGAAATGAAGACTCATCAGACCAAACGTTGTTTTTCTAATCTTCTATTGTCCAATTTTATTGAGCCTGTGTGAATTGTAGCCTCAGCAGCACCCAGTGTGGTCTTCTGCCGCCCATCTGCATCAAGGTTGGACGTGTTGTTAATGTTTCAGTATTTGAGTTACTGTTTCTTTTCTATCAGCTGGAACCAGTCTGGCCATTGTTTTCTGACCTCTGGCATCAACAAGGCATTTCCTTCCGCAGAACTGCAGCTCACTGGATATTTTCTCTTTTTCTGACCATTCTCTGTAAACCCTAGAAATGGTTGAAGGTGAAAATCCCTGTAGATCAGCATTTTCTGAAATACTCAGACCAGTCCGTCTGGCACCAACACCCGTGCCACAGTCAAAATCACTTAAGTCACCTTTCTGTCCCATTTTGATGCTCGGTTTAAACCGCATTAGATTCTATTGACCATGTCTACATTGAGTTGCTGCCATGTGATTGGCTGATTAGAGAGCATTGGACAGGCGTGCCTAATTAAGTGGCCACTAAGTGTATTTCCTATCACTCCTTATAAAATACCAGCATATATCATTATAGGGTATAAATATTTAATCATAAGTCCTGAACCTATAAAGAAAATGGTATGGTTGAGCCAGAGTGGGATTATATAAATTCACCTCCTCCCACTCCCTTTTAATCTACTTTTTGATGTCTAGTTATCCAATGGCTGAAATGTTTATTTGGATGTGATTGATTATGTAATGTCTATTTTATGTAAAATTACCTGATTGTTTGAAATAAACTATTTCATTCATTCATTATAACCCTTAAAGATGGTGATGCAAAAAGAGAATTAGAGACAAAAAAAATGGTTTGCAACTCTTAAATGATATAGCCTCAAAAAGGGAAAACTTGACAAATTGAAAAAAAAAACAACTTTTTAACAAATTTACATAAATGTCATGTCTTAATTTAAAAGAAAATCCCACTTTTAAGACATTTTATATGTCTTTTGTGCAGTTTTTACTTTAGGAGCAACTATTTTTCCAAAAGTTGACAAGTTATAGAGTGTTTGAGCTACTGACGTGAAGCAAGTCCGCACTTTAAAGTCTGTAACAAACATCCAGTCAGTTTTATCAGCCAGCGAGCTAGACGGCAGACAGACAGCCGGCTAGACAGGGTGGTGTTGGTAAATAAAAGATGCTAGTGAAATGGCCTGCAGATGGTAATTTTCACTCTCACTGACAAACACCACTTCTGAGTCTAGTATCTCCCCTCCTAAGTGAAGATGAGTCACCAGAGTTTGGCTCCTGAGCAACTGGAAACCCCTACAAAGACCATAATAGACGGGCTGGCTGACTGCCGCATATCTTTTGAATGTGAATGCCAAGTCAGTGAGCAAGAGGGGGGGTAAATAAATAAATAAAAATCAAATCCCTCTCCTCATAGACTCCTGCAGTTGTTTGCCTTCAAGTACCAGAGCAAATTGAAGAGTCGCCTTCATTTCCCTTATATGTGGCTTTCATAGATGTATTGTAGCAGTTTACTTGTTATTAGCCACCCTTCCCAGTCCTGTCTGAAAGCTATTATAATTCCAAATAAGCACAATGGCCCTTTGTGCCTCGTGACAGGAAAATCACAGGTGTGACTAATAGCATTAATGCTCCTTTCATTTAAATTAGCGGTGCCGGTAAACCAGCCTGAATAATACCAGAGCTCTGGTTCTGGCACCCAAAAAATGAAATCTGTTTTTGAGTCACAACTGTTTTGGCAAATTAAGCCCGTTCACACGAGATTCAGCATTTTAATTATTCAGAAACCCGATAACGTTATTAAAAGCGTGCATAATTACTTTTAGCGTGCGAAAGGCAGATCTGTCTGAATTCAAATGGTATCCTTTAGGACAGATGAAGAGCGGAATAAATAAATAAATAAATAAACAACACATTGGCAGGAACTCGCACACACAGAGGAAAAATAACAAATCCCACTGATGACGGGGACAAACCCTGTGATTAGAAGTCTTGGTGCTCAGAGAATAGCAAAGTTAGAACCCTGTTTATTGGCGACTGCAGAGATAATCCCAGTGCCAACAGATTTACCATCAAATGTCACATTACTCAAGCCCAATGCTCTTCGCGGGCTTTCTGTCAGCAGGCACGGCTAAGCTGCTGCTGCATAGATGTGTTACTTCCTACGGGGTTCAGTGTTACAAGAACCTGGGCTTAAATGGGGCTTTTGTAGCTCTGGGGATGCATTTCATTGAAGTGCATTCGGACTGATTAGAACAGTGCGCGGCTTAAATTTAGGAGGACTGATGGTTTGACATTTCGGTTGGCTAAGCCCTCGATAAGAGATGGGAAATGCAGACAAAGCCTTTTGTTTTTTTTGGCAGAATCGAAGCAATCCCAGATTTTAGCGGAGTTTCTAGGAAAAACGAGATGTAAACATTTAAACAAAAGACTCAAATGAAAAAAAAGTGACAGTTTTAAGTTTGTATTCCAGTTATAATCCCTTTAACTGTAATGTAAATGAATGGAATGCTCTATGGTAGTAGGAAATTGTTGTTTTCTGCAAATAAGCCAAAAAAATACTGTCAGTTTTCAACGGAGAAGTTTTCCTTTTAAATTCTGTAAACCAGGGGTCTACAACTTGCTTTTTACTAATAGATTATTTAAGTTTTGTAATTTATTATTTGATTTTTTTAAACTGCGATGATCTTAAATTAGTAAAATAACATGTCTGTTTTACTACCCTAAGATCAAGAGGCCTTGTATGATTTTGAACTTCCTATAAATTTAAACATGTCATATAACGGTCAGAGCTGCTGATCATTAGGGGGAAAAATGCAAATACTATACTAAGCTTTTAACTAAATTATCTTTTACTCTGTTTTATTTACTTATTTGTTGATTTTTTTTTTATTATTATAATGTTCTTGTGTTACTCTGGAAAGTGATTTGTGACATTGTCTGTGAAAAGTGCCTTAAAAATAAAGGTTAGTTACTTACTTACTATATTATGCTGCACAATAGTGTCTAGTTACTGTTCAGAAGCAAAATTCTTAAGAAATATAAATGCATTTACATGTGAAGTGTTTTGCTTTTATTAACCAGTGTTCAGATTCAATAGCAAAAAAAGAAAAAGAACGACGATGCACCAAAGTGATAAGGATAAAAGACACCATTTTTGACTTGGCTTTCTTACATTTTTAACCCTGTAAATCTCCTGCTCTTCTTTGACACGAGGTGTATTTTATTTTGAAAGGAACTGATATTTACTCCCATCTAAACTAGAAAATATTCAATTTATTTCATGCTCAAAAAAATATATCACTGTTGCAATTCAGTTATTGTAAATATTTAAAAACTACATTTTACAAATGTATGGCTTAATGGCAACCGAAACATAAAAAGAGTATTTTTTTAAACAAGTGGGCTTTTGCGGCTCTTGTTGGGTTTTGGTCAATAAAAAAACTGCCAAAATAACTCTCTTGCATTAAAAGTTGCAGAACCCTGCTGTAGACCATGTTCATATATGCTATGTTTTAGTGAACTTGAAGGAAACTCTTCTTTCTTTTAAAGCAGTTAAGTAGGAGCTAAAAAGTTGCTGTCACACTTGAATCATGTGGATGTTCTGTTTGAAGGTGTCATTTTCTTCATTTCCGAGTATTTCTCCTTTTAAATTGCTGTCAAACTGTTGCAGAAACGCTCTGTTTGAATTAATGAGCCTTTACGTCACAACAGCTCTGCTGCACATGTGCTAAACCCCTCATCTGGCCCAGCTAGCGTGTCTAGCTCAGGTGCCGCAGAAGAGAAGATGGCATCTTCCCATTGGCTGCAGTCAAATGAGCCACCGTGAGACACAGACCTATCATAATCAGACATGGGCGGGGTCAGGGGCGGGGCTGCTTAGCTCAGCACCAAAAGCTACGCCCCCTCTGAGGAAATTTTTGAAACTGAGACTTCAGATCAACATAAAAAAATGGCTTTTTAAGACATTTATGTTGTGGAATTTTGGTTAAAAACTTCATAGTCATAATTAAAACAGTACTGGGAATGTTTTAAAAAAGAAAATATCATTAGATGACTTTAAATTTCCTGATCTACAATATCAAAATAGTATTAATAGCTGGAGACTTCCAAACATCTCTAATTAAAGTAATACTGTCACCAATCCCGCACAGCACAAGATAAGTTTGATCCACATGAATGACAGATGCCATCACATCCCTGAGCCTGCAGGCCAGGATATGGAGCTGTCTATGAGGAGAAGACACGCAGCCCTCCAGTCCTTCCAGAATAATCCCTGTTATCCCGCAGATAGACAACCCATCTTCAAATTGTCAGAAGATTTTTGAAATAGCCTATCCATCACCAGACCAGAAGTCCACAGGAAAATCAGTTTTCCGAGAGAGAATTTCTGTAGACTCATCAGAGATGCATGGAGATTGAGACAATGGAGCGTCTAGCGTTTCATGGCCTTTTAGTGCTGACTAAGGAGATACCTGTGTGAGGAAACTGCTGTCCATTAGGGTGGTACTTAAATTTCTAATTTCCTCTGAAAAAGCTTTCGCAAAGTTCTTGATCTAAGTGAAATTAGAGATAATTGGACCATTTCCAGATGGTATGAAGTGTGTGATCTTCTACTGTTCACTCCTCCTCTCAAGGACAGAGGTATTTGGGTCACTGCATCCACCTGTGTAATGTGCAGACTAAAGCTCCTTGTTATGCCCAGAAGGTTGGTCAAACTCTCATAATATTTGAGACTATTATTGTAGTTCTAGCACTTTAGATCTTTCACAGACTGAGATGTGACTCTAGTAAAACTTCAAGCATATTTCTGACCTATTTGTTAGATTTGACATTTACTGAATCCCACAGAAAGATATAGTTGAAGTGAGACCTACACTTTTATGCACTTCCAACAGCAACTCTAAAAGCCTTTTTGCGTACAAGAGCTGAGTTAAAGTACCAATATGAACCACTCAGACTTCTATTTATGATCAAAACAAAACACAAGGTTGTGATCAGTAAAATCCACAGGAGTGTTTGTCAACACAGTCATTCCAGTCATCCATCCATTATCTGAATCTGCTGAATCCCTTACTGAAGCCAACCCAGATACTGTTAAGCCATGTTCACACCACACTCAACAACTAGCATTTACACAAACACTTTCAATAAGACATGTAAGTAAATGTGTGGATATGTGCATTTTGCTACACAAATTTCTACAACTGCTTTTAGGGTTGACATACAAAGTCTGGGCCTGTTGAATGTCCATTTAACCAGGTTGAACTTGGACCAATCAGGACTCGGAATGGGTAGTGACGTATGGATGGCATTCAATTCATGCCAACCGTTTGAAAATTGCCTGGCCAGAATTATATGAGACCAAGTCTTTAGTGTATCGGAATAGAGCTGTGAAAGTAAAAGCCTGGGGCAAGATTTCAGAGATTTGCCCCACTTCGACATTTCACACCTTCCAACTGTAGGTGACGGACATGTGCTAGTGGTAGGGAATGGTAGTCCAGCCCATTCTTGATGTGCCTGGTGTGAACGTAATGTTAGGCAAAGTCAGGCTATACCCTGAACAGGTTGCCAGTCCATTGTAGGGCCACATAATCACACACACTAACAGTCATCTAGGGACAATTCAGTATATGACTGCTCAGTCCTTTCCGGTTGGGCAGTGGACCATTGTTTATGTGGAAATAGTGAAGTTTAAAAGATGCGTTTTGGACCTACAAAGAGTCACTATAAATTATGTTTGGTGCATTGTTCGTTTTTCTTAAAGTGTATTTGTCTCAACCAACAAAGTCAAATTTGAAAGTTACTTGCTAAGGTTGATGTTCTTCGCGCATATTTACGAACGACCAGCGCAAAGGCTGATGATAATTCATGTTGGCGACATGTAATAAGTGCTGCCAAGACGCAGATTACTGCATTGTTTCACGTATTTTAAGTGCATCCAAAGCTAAATGTTGTTACCGGTTGCAGTATTTAATGGAGTCCCGTTAGCTGTCAGACAGATAGAGCGCAGAGCACTCTTCCAGTGTGCTTTTCCGGCCAAGAAAAAAAAGTTGAAAACTGGCTGCAGAATTTAGAAAATTACATGTGAATACTGTTGTCACTTTTTATTTGGGCTAATGCTAACTAGCATGAAAGGCCTCTTATGGCCTTTTAGTTGTGTTTCAATTACTCCACAGCAGAGTGTTAATAAAGTTTTGTCAATTTTATCTTCAGTGCCAGGTAGAAGCAGCCTGAAATGTAATTCCCTTTCCTAAAACGTCTCTACACAGGCAGGTGACCGTTAACACGCTAGTACTACTCCAGAAACTTGTCCTTTTACAACATTTTTATCAGAAAAACAGAAGTAGGGATATGATTCTGGTCATTTTAGCTGCTTAAGATATATAGAAACAGGGTCATAACATTACATTTTTTTTTTTTAAACCTGACAGCTCCTGTTGATTAATCTGGGACCTAATCTCAGATCATAGGCCACATGATCTTGGCGACATATTTCCAAAAAGCAAACGCTCTCCCTGCAACAATAATCTTATATAAATCTCCAGCCGATGTTGGACATAGGTACGTTGTCCGGATAGGACCAGTGTGAGCCCCCCACCCAAACTTAGCAGAAGGTCAAGCAGTTATTCTTTCATAAAATAAATTACCCTCTCCAGAACAACCAAAAAATGTCCTCGTATTTAAAGATGCTCAGAGCAAATGATGAAATCCCTCCAGTGGTAAATTCAGAATCAAAGTCAACAGTATTTGGCTTCAATAACAGAGTAAACTCCTGTAAAGATTATCTTTATCAGGCAAATTAACTGTCCAAATCTAAAGAGCTCCTAAGGGCAAATATTTCTGTTTTTAACCAAACTTATGACATTTCAGACTGTTATCCTTTTTGCTGGGCAGTAAAAGAATCAGCTTAGTTTTGTTGTACATAAAAAACACTTTGAAATTCTTTTCTAATGCCATCCAATCACACAAGTTTTCTGTGATCTAGAAAATAACCTGCCAAAGTCCCAGCACTGCCAAGACACTTTGCAGCATAGACCAAACTAAAATATATCTAAGACTGGACAACAGATTTGTCTCCTATGCCTCTCCTCTTCCTTTTTTTTCCAAGAAACAGAAAAAGAGAAAAAGAAAATGTCATTATTGAATTGTTTTGTTATCATTATCAAGACAGACCAAAAGAGATAAACCTTCTGGAAATATCTGGAAATATCAGGGAAGGAGAAGGGTATTGGTAGAATCCAAGGGCAGGATAACTAGTGGCAAGTTTGCTATAAATATATAGTTTTCAATGAAAATACAACAAAGAATTAAACAGATTTAAAACAAAACAGGATGAATGGATGGACAGACGGATGGACTGACTGAAGGACCATGGATGGATGGACCACTTCACTGCGGTTTTACACCATGAATATTTCCAGACTAATAAAGTCATCTTATTTATACCATAGTCTGGATAAATACTCAATTCTGATTGGCTGCTGAGTGTGGATTAAAAAGTGATAATCCACAGTGATAGTGTAAACCCAAAAAAGAAGTTCCGGTCACGTAGTCCAAATGTTCTATATCACTATAAACTTTTGCTTCATCATCTGGACCAAAACAAAACAAGCGATAAGAGGGGAACTGCCGCTGCAGTCGAGGTCTTGGTTGGGTCATTTACCATGGCAACGTGCTGGACCATGGATCAAATAGTACACTTTTTGTGAAAAAGCGACCTACACTGAAATATTCACAAGATAAAGTACTAAAAGTCAGTTGAATATGTATTTCTTTTGTAAGTGACCATTGTATAAGTTGGATAATTCCCTTCAAAATATGCATTATCAGGAATTGTCGGGTTCAGGCTTCCGCGTTAGTTTCTGATAATGCACACTTCGTCTGGCATTATCCCTTACGTAATGTAACCTTTCAACCACTTGAGTCTAACTGCGTGATTTATGGGTTTGACAGAATTGCACTTGTCTAAGCTCTGTCTGTGTTTTTAACTTTTACAGAGCAAACAACCTAAGTATCATTGAAGGTAGAGGATAAATATCCACCCTAAACACCATTTTTATTTTAATAGAAACCACTTTTAGGAAGGTGTGCCCTGGCAGAATTGAAATTCAACATTTAGTCATAGTTGTTTGTTTCTTCACTGTAGGATATTTTGAAAAAAATATTTTCCAGTGACACAAATTAATTCCATTCTAACATGTTTTGAGCCACTTTCTGCTACACTGCTGTAAGTTAGCACCAAAGTGCATAAAAAATGTGATCATAGATATTTTTAGATGTTCGATTGGATTTGTGTTACAGCCTCATCTAATATATCTTTAAATTAAAAATGTGTCCAAGAATTTTGAAACTATTTGCTTTTGACATCATTTTACATGTTGATTTAAACCAAAGGCTGACCAGTTTTGTGTTAAAATTCAGTAAAACATTACATCCATTTTCAGCCACATAACAGGTTTAAGTTGCTGTTCTCTGTGAAATTTGACACATTTGTATGCAAATCTCTAAATCTGCCGCTCTGACTTTGGAAAAAGGTATTTTTGGGGGTGTGAGAAGCTTAAGTGATGTGTGTGGGCCTGAGTGACTGTAAAGCAAATAACCTTTTTGATGAGTGGCTTGAGATTGTACATTAATATTTATACCCAAAATGCTACCTGATTGGCTTGTGAATTGCATATGAGGAGTTTGCACAGACGGTCTGAGCTCAACCTTCTGATTTGAATAAAGGTGATACGGCCAGAAAACCATTTATCTGCTTTAACTAAGATGGCTAAGAAATTATAGTTTCCTTACTAAACGCATCATCAGGAGTGAGCAGCATTTTTGCTTACTCTTAACTATTGTTGTTAATCCTTACTAAGGGATATTTTGATATTACCTTGGTTTTAACACTATCATTTTTGTGTAACTTCCTATATGTTGAGGGAATAACTTTTTTTGCAGTAAGGTGTTGTTAACTAATGTTAAACTCGTGCAAATGTGGTTATTCTTAACCATGTTTATATTTAACAGCAGCAACGCTCCGTCATTATATGACTATCAGTTGGGGAACAAAAAAAGCATTCTGGCAAATCCACACTCCTGCTCACTTTTGCTGGTATTCCTCACCTTTTCAACAATAACATTATTTTAATATTAGATTTTTTTTGCATCTAAATGACAAACAGGCAGAAATGTATACCAAGCTAAAGCAATGCACTGTTGACTCAGTCTGACTGGGTAATCAAAAATTAGAATTAAAGAAAACATGCAAGATAAGGCGAAAGCAATAAATCAGAGATAGCTAATTTCTGTATTATTTTGGTAAAACAAACAAAATGAGCTAATTTGCATGACAAATTAATTCAAAACATTTTGACATGTATGTTATACACTTTCAATTATATATCCTTTTTCCAGAGAGTTCTCCCTCTAATTCCAGTTTTTTTTTAAACTTTGAGAGATTTTTTTAAAAAGGTAAATAAAATAAATCATGTGTGCATCTGCATTTGTGTACTTTTTATGAACACATTTAGCCTTTATGTCTTTTAGTAATGTACCATCTTAGAAATCTTATGGATCAATTTTAATTCAAGATCCTACAATTCAATTATCAAGTCAGAATATATATCATTACAACCATTTTTATCCATTCTATTTTTTTTTTTTTTTTGGTCATGTTGTAGTTTTATTCTCACTTTCAAAAGATTTCACTACACATTAGTTGAAAGTATCAAACACTTTTTTCTTAGGCATCTTTTATTAATATAATCCAGGACATCTGCAGAGAAAACATGAGCAGTAAAAAAAAAATATATATATATATATATATTTGTCACTGAACAAGCTTTGATGTATTAAGGCCAACTTTTTTGGAAAACAAGGAAAACAGTCTTTTGACAGGAATATCCAGCAGAGTGAATTCTACTTATCACTTTCATGAGTCACATGACTGACTGGCTTCTTGCTGTACCTCGATCAACTGTTACAGTAACATATAATTCTATGGACAATGAAGTCCACACATCACATGTCAGTGCAACCCAACATGCCTTCCCCAGTGACTCAACTACTTCAGCTTCTTTCTACATTTCTGGAACTGCTTTTTGTGCAAAATATTATATCTTTAGGAGTTGGTCCCTGCAGGCTTCAGATTCTGCATTAGAGCATGGAAACCCTGGTTGTTGACAACGGCATAATGACATAAATCTGTTGCAATAAAGTAGCAATGGTGGAGGAAATTCAACTCATTTTTTTCAAATTTGCAGGGAAGTTTCAGTAATTTTTCAATTAACCGTTGGTTTCTTCTCTGGTTTCTTCTTGGGATGAAAACCTGTTGCTAACATTCCTGCTGATTTATTCGCAACACAGAATCAGCTTTCACCGATTTTGGTGAATGGTGATTTTTGGCATGCCTTTTCTGACACAAACCCATATTTTATCCGGTTTCGGGACCAGCAGGGAGAGACCTAGACTCTGACCCCCTTGTAGCTACTTAGGCAGTAGCATAGGGCCACACTGGAGTAAGTTCATCACACCTTATGGGAAACAAGCCCTAGTTTCCCACGCAACAGTCCTGCATGAAGTCAACTGGACTATCCAGCAGCTTTAGTTTTTATATAACTTGTACAGGCCTTTGCCATTTTCAGTTGTAGAAATCTGATTATTTCCAGAATCTTTCTTGTAATTCTGATGAATAAACCTTAGAGTCATTGACTAAACTAGAGAAATTAGCTGACGTCATTGCTGTTTTTTGCATTGGTTCATGCAGCGCATTCACCTTTAATGCAGCAGTTGTAGCAGTTTTTTTCATTTAATTGCAATCAAAATGGTAACTAATTCCTTGGACCTTTTGTCCATTCCAGTGTCATTTATTTAGCAGACATGTGATGCCACACAAAATGGTAACTCGAATATATTGCTCACTCATTTTTCAAAACCTTAAAAGCGAGGAACATGTCAATTAGATTTGACAAAAATGTCAGGCTTTCAGCGTGTTGCAATCCATTGCAACTCATTAGCTGCGTGCACCTTTCCAGTATCCTCAATGGCACCAAAACAATCATTCCTAACATTTGGCTAATAATGCTAATGTCATCAGAATGTAACAAAGCTTGGAAAATGAGGAGATGATAATTACAATTTCCGTGCTCAATTTCCCCAGCCAATCACTCCTGACTTCCATAGGCTGCTCTACTGTTCAAGAATTATTCCCAAAGTCTTGCACATATGAATTTCTTGGGTGATTGATAGATCTAATTTACCTCCATGTAACGTCTAATATTAAACTCTGAATAATGCATAATTCAGTTAGCACAGCTCAGAGACGAAGAGGGTGTGTTTTACCCACATGTGACAAACGTGCATGCACAAGCATACACATCACACAGGAACTAAAAATAAAAAGCCATAAAGCAAACAGGGAAGGATGCTTTCAGTTCTGACTTCCCACTTCTGTGGTTAATCAAATTCAGCGTTGGGCCTTAATCAAACCAATGGATCTTCTCCTCTGTGGTTTGGTCAAATGGATTGTGCGTTGTGAGAAAATGTTCACTTTCTAGTTGAGGTGCTTTTATAACACTGGGCCTTGCGGCTTTCACCAGTGATCAGTGCCTCATTTAAGAACTTAGTGCTGATCAGCTGGGGACACAATCAAGATTGTTATTCTTGCGAGTCACAGGCAGAAATAGGTTGGAACAGGGGAAATTAGGCTGAATTTGATGTACCTCAAGAGTGCGAAGTCAGAACATGAAATCACATTATTTCCTCTATGATGTGCTTGATTTATAAAGTGGGAACAGTGGCTGCCATTAACTCGATTTTGTTTTTTAATAAAGAAAAAAAAGAAAAATGAGCAACTCTGTCCAGTAAATTCCCAATAAAGTAAGATTTAGTGTAAGTGTGTGCCGGTGTGAGAGTGGGTGTTTTAGCACTTAATGATGGACATATAGTTTAAAAAATCGCCCTTCCTATCCTATTGGTCAATGATACACTCCTATCCAACAATATCCCTTAAATAAGTGAAGACAAGAAATGAATTAAGTAACGTCTTAATGTTTTTGTTTTTATTTTAACCAGAAAAATTAATAATAATTTACCAAAAGAGTATCCTACAGCCAAATGTAGGGAATTTCAGAGGCAGAAATAAAGTCTTAATATCAAAGTTTGCATAAATAATGTTGTCCTTATTGAGCAGTTGAAAGAAAAAAAAATCATTTGTACCTATAAAAAATAATTACGAGATTTGTATATATACTCAACAAAAGTATTTATCATATTTTCTATATGGTCCACTAATTTTATTTTATTTTTTTCATAGAACGACGGTTTTAAAACACAGAGCGCGTTATACCTTTTAAAATCTCATGCAAACAAGGTTAGCTGTTATTGCGAAAAGGCTATACTTGCTAACACGTAGCAGTGTTAGACTTTGCTTGATGTGTTACTAAAAAGTTCAGGGTTAGCATTTGTTTTAGCAATATCAGTCTGCTTTTTTCATGCTGTAAACAAAGTTGAGTTACAGATATTGTGAATATGCTAATGTAGCTAACATGTACCAGTGTGTGTGGGTTTTTTAATGTAAGGTGTTGCGAGTTAGCAAAGTCACAGTAATGTTTGTTTCAGCGGCATCAGTTATTTTTCTTACATGTTGCAAACAAGATTACGAGTTTCAGTTATTTGTTAATACGCAAATAAAGCTAGCATGGCTAACATGTAGCATTTTAGCCATGCTAGCTGTGCATACAAGTTCTAGAATTACTATGAATGGAGTAAAAGTCTGACTGACTGACTTATCTTGAACTCTTTTGTTTAGCACAATGCATCTTTAAGTTCAGTCCGCCTTAATATATATGACATAAATCTGAAAATATACAGTTTATTGCGCCGTATAAACTTAAATTGATGCATGTTTTACTTATAATGCTTAAAATGTTGCCAAAGCTATTAATTTAGCTATTTTACATTAAAGAAATGTAAAATTTCTAAATCCGCTCAATAACATAAAAATGTGATCTCCTAGAAACATATTTCGACAATATCCATTGATTTAAAGTCAAAGTTGTATTAAAGAAAAACAAAAACCTGAGACCAGATTATCACTCAAAACACTGTGTCTGCCTGCAGACAGAATTGGGTGTGGCTCCAGCAGCCTTCATGATACAAGCGATGCTAACACCTAACTGTGATTCAAAGCCAGGAGCCTCCTCTGCTCACTTTAAAAATTCCCACTGCAGGCTGTCAACGCAGGCTGCAGCATTGATTATTTCAGTCAATATGCCAAGCTAGTTCCACTTTACTCTCTCCATCATATATGTAACGGCATTACCCAAACAACACCAGCTACATGGGATTTTAACAGAATAATTAAGCAAATATGCAATGGATGGAGCTTAAATGAGAAAAATCCGTCAATCTTTTGAATTTTTGTTCTAGCCTCCAGTGGTACATGCACTCACATGCTCACACACACATGCACACAGTTCAGCCAGGCAGCTGGGAAGCAGTGCGATGGTTGACCTAGATTGGGTGCTGAGTTTGAAGGCAGTAGAAACCATCTGCATACAAAGTCTAATGTCTTTAGGCCAATGCCAGAAAAACCAAGGAAACAGGTAGAAATACTTCCAACTTTTTTCTGCTGCTTGATAACATTTTCTTAATTTTAAAAAAGAGAGGAAGGGTAAAGGATTGGAAATAAACCTAAACAAGACGACATATATAGAAGGGAAAAAATGATTAAGCATTATTGGGTAGATTTATAACATGCTGACCTTTAAAGGAAAATCCTGTGCTTGCCACTTTCTGACAACCAGACTAACCTAAAAATAAATAAATAAAATTCTGAAACAAAAACAAAAGAAAAACATCCATATGCAGATGATAAATGCAAATGCTCTAAAATAAAGTCTGTAACACATGTTCTTTGGACCACTGGAAGAGTTTTCACCTTTCCGAGCTGTCAGGTGTGGGCTCTCTGGTGAATTTAATGTCACCTCTGAAGAAAAAAGATGTGGGACACCCCAGAACTTAACACAGTTCTCCATAAAATGATGAAAAAGAAAAGAAAAAAGAACTCGAATGTGTTGGCAACCTGTTCATTTAGTGCCCAGCCCTCTGCATCCTCCGATCTCCTGAATAAAGCGAGTGTGGCTAATGGATGAATGGATGGATGGACAGTGGAGGCCAAGTGTTTAAGAGGATAAGGGGTACAGTTAAACTAGATTTACACCCAGGGTTAGGAGCTGGGGCTGAGACAAAAGGAAATATTGCCGGTACTTGGGAGGCATTCAGACATATTATCTCCCAAGTCTCCGTTCTTTTTTTTTCTGTTTCACACCTCCCTAGTGCCTCCTTCACTCATGTTAGAACATTGTGAACCTGACAATTCTCTCATAATCAATTCACAACTTCATACACACACAAAATATATCCATCCAAGGTGACTTTTTATTTTTAAAAACATTATTCTGATATTTCCTATTTATTGTGTTGTTGCCAGCACATTAGAGTTTGCTTCTTTTAGTATATCAGTATAAGGAGCAAATAGAGCGAATGGTGATTTTCTAGTAAGGTCTAAGCATGCAGTTCAGGTTTTTTCAAATAATTATCACCAGACATCCTGCTCTAGAAAGCTCACATCAATGTCAAAAATCAGAGAAAGCTCAAAGCAAATTGAATTTCCCTTCTGTAAGGCCAGAGGTTCTTCCATTCTGTTTTGGAAGAGCCTTCTATCTACACTACAGTGTTTTTCTTTGTGAATCATGTGACAGCTAATTAGGCCCTGAGGCTTAATTGGCCTCCTTTTCTTTTTTGTTCTTTCTTGGAGCATTCTGGGAAACAGATTTTGTTGACTTGATGATGCTTCCTGCCAGGCAAACTGCCCCATATGCCGTCTGTGAGGCAGCAAAAAGAGTGGATTCGAAATAAACATTAATAATACTTCTAACAACAAGAAGAAAAATAGGGAAACATTTGCGCTCAACAACTTTCTGCTTATGTGTTAAACAGTAAAAAAGTAGTTTATATAAATGTTAAAACCCAAACCGCTTTAGGTCATCCAGGGACTGCCTGACTATATTGTAGAGTCCTAACGATTTTCATATAAAACTATCATTTACTAATAAGGCCAAAAACTATCAACCACTCCTGTTTTTTATGTTTTGTATTTCTTCAAATGACTACACAAGATAATTAATGTAATGGAAAAAAAATCTAAAATTAATTTCTAAAGTCTTGCAAGATTTAAATAAAATAATAATACAAAGTTTTTATTTTACATTTAAAATATCTGTATTACAAAAAAAAACTATGTAAGAAAGTAGATTTCTTGGGGTAATAGTTGACGAAAATCTGTCTCAGTAGCCTCATATTTCATATAATTAAAGAGTCCAAAAATATATTTGTGTTGAATTATGTCAAGTATTTTTTAACCTGGTAAAACAATGAGTGTCTAAGATTTGTTCTCCTATTTTGCCTCATCTGAATTATTGTGTAGAAGTGTGGGATACTAAGCGATTATGTTAATTACAGAAACAAATTATTTAAATAATGAATAAAGTTGGGTATAGAGAAAGTACAAATGTATTCATCACGTATTTAGTCTTCCTGAATTTGAAGACTAATGATCTGAAAGAAAATCAAAAATTTGAAATCAAGTACTCAGTCACTCGCTTGTTGGTGTTAAACTTTGGAAGTCACAATAGAATGATTTGAAAAGGCACATTCTAAAGTTAAAAAAAATATATAGACAGATCAAATTTTCTTATTACTTCACTGTCGTTTTGTCATTGTTTTCTCTTTATTGTGTGTGGGTCGTGAACAGCCAATTGTGGGACCATCTCATGTCTATGTGCATACAGTAGGTATTCAAATATACATATACATATATATATATATACATCCCTTCCATTTATGGAGTTGTAAAGTCTAAGTTACATTCAGTACATGTGTGTGTTTTTGATGCTTCATGAAAGGAAAAAAGTAAATATAGAAAGAAATAACGGTAAATTGAGGCTATCATAGTGGTTTATATGAATAAGCAGTTGTAAAAAAAAGGGGAAAGTAGTTTAATGATGCATAACTCTGGTAAGAGCTCATGTCACATGCTAGAAAAAGCTTGTAGCCATTGAAGATTAAAGGTCAGAAAATATGTCATAGTAAATACATTGTTTTAACCAATTCATCCCATCAACACTTCTAACAAATATTTAGAATTTCAAATAGCCACCCTAAAAAAATATTTTTTATTAATTGAATGGAAGTGTTGACATTTTGAGACTGATTTAAGGAATAAAAAACACTTTATCTTGATTCAATATTCCAAGAATTTTAACTATGTAACTTTTTAGTCTATGTATCTTTATACAGTTTCAAAATCTGCTTAAAGTGACTTTGTGAACTTTTTATTTATCTTTTGTTTTTTGGAAAATTTTATTTAAAAAAATGTACTAAGCCTTCAAATTGTCCAAAATGAGAATTTAGGGCTTTTGGCAATTGAGCTGATTTTTTAAAACTCTAAACATTCATTAAAAAGGTCATAGAACTGTCCATGGTGCTGAAAATACAGTTGCTCATTGCTCCTTCCCAAGGATAAGGAAGACATTTAGAAGTTGCATTTATACTTAGAGTTATGAAATAAATTATCTAGAAACATAAAAAATGTACGATTTAATAGTTCTCAATAAAATTGAGCATACCGGTACTAAATCACATCTGTGTTTTCCCAAAAATGGAGGAAAACTCAACTTCTGAGCTTTTCCGCACAGATGCATTTGGAATTTACAATGTCAGCAGACATAATATTTTGAGTCATTACTCATCCACATCTGCAAAATTATGATATGACTTACTGACTTTTGTAGAGCAGTAATCTGCTCATGTCAAAGATGAAATGCAGTCAAAGTAACTCTGACAAGGTGGATGAAAACGGGGACAAAACTGAGAGAAGTGATTCTAAAAACAGCACAGCCACATTCTATCTTAAACACATGACGGCACAAAGAGGACAAGAGAGAAAGTGTGCGAATGAGAGACAGGCATTACAGATAGGAAGAGCAAAGAGGCTACGCTGGGTCCGTTTGATAAGCTTGACCACGGTTGTCAATGCGCTTCTGTGTATGCAGAGATAATGATTGGCGTTGAAAGAGCAAAAGTACCAACATTTACCTGCGTGTTATCTTTGAGGCAACAGGCCTCAGTCAGCCTGTGATCTACAGAAACAGATCATTCCTCTCTGCCTTGGACACAAGAAAAGATACAGCTCTAAAAAAAGAAAAGAAAAAGGGTAACCGTTTGATATTGGGGTGTGTTTTTATTTATTTTCTGTTGTAGAAATGAAGAAAATCCTTGTAAACAGTCACACACAAAGTCTGTTTCACTAAGCCCGGTGTCTTTACTATTTTGTGCTGCCTTTTAAAAGTTTATATTAAGGGAAGAAAACATTGAAAGTAGCAGGAAAGTGTTGCTCGCAAAAACAAGGTGGGGATAAAATGGGGAAAAGAGCTAAAAAATATATTTATTTCTTTTTTTATGTAAATTAAAGCAAAGGAGAAAAAAAAAAACTTGCAATATTTTTGTACTTTTAAAAATAATTAATATTTACCCCCAAATACTTCTAGATATATTAAATGTACCCAAGAGCAACTTAAAGATAAACCAATGAAAAAATAAATAAATAATAATACTAGTTCAGTGATTTCAATCTAGACAAATTCTAAAAGAAAAATGACATTGAGTGTACATCCTGTTTTCTCTTAAACAAAGGTGACACTTATTTTTTCTTGCTTACCATTAGAACCGATAAGGAAATAAATATTGCTTATTACATTATACAATTACTTTTAAAACTCATCATGAGTTTTTACACCATAAAAACCAACACAGCCTTTTATTTATAATCAAAGCTCAAACCTACTGATACGTATTAGTGATGACTGTTACTATTACCCCAATACTGTTAATGTGGAATTTTTAACATATGCAATATTCTGACCAGTGCTATATTTACTTATTATCTCAGCAAGATTGTGTAAATATGTAATACATCTTTTTGTTTTTGTTTTAACTATGAATACTTTATCCTGCTCTGGACATGGAAATTTCCCAATTGTTCTGCAATAAAGGGTTATTTTAAGCCTCTTTCCGCTGAGCGGTTCGGTACGATCCAGTCTGGTACTTTTGAGCATTTCCATTGTAAAATGGACCCGTTAGACAGTACTAACCCGTACCTCTTAGGGACCCTAATCGAAAGTAGGTCCATTGAAAAGTGAAACAGAACAGTTGGGGCAAATTATCTCTAAAAGTTGACATTGGTCAGTGGCCGCCCTGCCACATTTTGAGGTTGTGTGGTGGCAGTCCAGTGTCAAGCAAGGATGATGCCATAATGAAATTGGGTTAAAACCGGGCGGCCACAGGTTTGGATCACCGGACCGCAAAAGCTCTGATTGGATAATGTTTAAATGTCTCCAGATGGCAGTCGTCCATATCAAGTTCCACCGGCCGCCAGCCACCTGGTAGCCCGGGATCATATAAAAATCAGTCCAGTCTAATGGTCGTCTGACGGCCGCCATATGCATTCATGACCATGCCAACAATTAAAAAAAATCAGGTGGTAGCATGAGATTCTATGCCTAATACCTAATGTCTAATGCCTCCTCATTGTTGTATTGTGACCATAGCATTTTCTTATCTTATCTTATCCTATCTTATCTTAAGGATTGATCTTCTGTCAGGAAACATAACTAAAAAACAAATCAAAACAAAGACCTCAATCTTTAAATCCACAGCAACTATTTATCTTTCACCATGTTGCCTCAGCTTACCACAGTCTAAAGTTTGACTCCTCCCACCTATAGAAGATGTCTCTGTGGGCTTCAGAATCAACTCAGAGTGAAACTGCACAGTATGAATGAAGGGTTGTGTTGTGGCACAACAGGAAAAGTCGGAGATAATTGGGACTGTGGTCATCAATGTCAAGTATTGACACACCACAACTTACTCATTAAATGCTGGACTCTGACTCTGAACTACATAAATAGGTCCGGATTCTGCACGTTCTCATAACTTTAAATATAGGTAAAACTGAGCTGGTCTTATACAAATGTTTGCATTGCAAATAAAAATACAACAAAAATAAGTGTTAGACAAACAAAACATATCGGTACTATATGAAGAGGTTACACCCGTGTGAGGCAGTCACACAGCAGCGGCTTGGATGTTATTTTCATGATCTCCCAGCTGCTCGGAGCTGAAAGTCTGCCTGCTGCTTTTGTTTGATCCCACCGAGATGCCGTACATCTGTCAGAGATGGGGAGATCCCACTGGGACTCTGCTGCTTTAGTCTAATCAGCATGGCGTCATTCTTCCACTAACTCACCTCTGCCTGTTCTCTCTGCCTCTTGCTTACTCCCACAGTACCCCCCCTCAACTCCCCCTCTTTCCACCAGCCTGCATCACTCCTTTCTGTTCCCTCTTGCCTTTCTTTGTTTCTGTCTTTTGCGCACCACTGCTTGTGTTGTCCTTTGAGGAAAAACATCCTCGGCACACAGTCGATTCCTGCAGCCTTCTGTTGTTTTGCAATGTAAAGGGGATGTTATCTCAGTTATAATTAATTCTGTAGTTCTGCCACACCCCTTCCACAGAGTCTGTCCCTTACTTGAGGTTCTCAGCGCTTGTGGATTTTTAGCTGCTGAATAAACACTTCTGATCAATATCTAAACTGTCTCTTTTTAGAAAGTGCATTTGAACATCACACGATCTCTCCCAAGTTTTGCCTAATATTTTGCTGTTACTTTGTCATTTTTTTCTGGTTTAACTCAATGACTGAAAAAAAAGAAAAACTGGACAGAGTGAGTGTGATGTCACCCAGAGAAAACACCTTCTCCAGCTCCAGCTAAATGAAGCCAATTCAGTTGCCATTTTTCCACGATACAGATGTCGCCATGTTGGAGCCAGACAGCAGTGTTTGGTCTGAGTCCACACCTCTAACTACTGTCACCAATCATGAAGCTTGTTGGAAGCAAAGTTTTATTTTAAATGAAAAAACAGTTATGCAATTACACAAAATAATAATAATATATTAAATCAAATTCAACTTTGAATAATCAAAAGGCAAAAAATTA